>NC_142085.1:49616925-49889425 GCF_054644295.1 Miniopterus natalensis | reverse complement strand
TTTTCATTCAATATTAAGAGGTGCTATAAAAATGCAAATACTCACATATAAAATTGTCTATATTTAACCAAAACTGAAAGTCATATGTAAGAGGCATGTATGAAATGTCTATTTCGAAGGTTTCATTATGTATGATGGTCATAATAATGCTACTTTAACTTAATAAAATAGAAATATGTCAGTGTGCTGTAAATATTATATATGTACATGTTATATATAACACATACTTTTATATTTTATATGTATAATGACATAAAATGTGAAGATATATAAAACTTTACATAGTATTCGGTATATGTGATTTATTGTATGATCCTGATCCTGAGAGTTTTATTTTATTTAATTAACACTATATCTTTTTGACACAGGTTCAAGGTCAAAACGTAATATTAAGTATAATGACAAACAGTGAAACTGAATAGCAAACAATAACTAATCTTCATAAAGCCTCCAGAAATGTATCTTGGCTTCATTTATTAGGAAGTTAACTCAGAAAGTTTCATTAATGCATGCAAAGTCATAAAGCTACAGAGCAATGGATGTGGGATTTGAATTTCCAGCCAACTATCATCAAAATTCCTTCATTCTTTCTTCTACAACAGTGGTCCTTAGACTTTAATGTGCATCAGAAACACCAGGAGGATTTGTTGAAATATACAATGCAGGCCCCATCCTTCTGATTCAGGAGGTCTTGGTTATGCCTAAGAATTTTCATTTCCAACAAGTTCCCATATGATGTTGACTCTGTTGGTCCAGAAACAGGGCTTTGAGAACTGCTATTTTATGTGATGGTACCTCTCGGATGAAGACAAAAAGAGAAAAGAAGAAGCAGACGCACCTCATCATGACCTCAGAGGCAGG
The DNA here is from genome assembly GCF_054644295.1 of Miniopterus natalensis. Lineage (NCBI taxonomy): Eukaryota > Metazoa > Chordata > Mammalia > Chiroptera > Miniopteridae > Miniopterus > Miniopterus natalensis. The sequence goes on along the minus strand of NC_142085.1, from coordinate 49,888,564 downwards.
TGCTTGGTTATTAAAGCACCTGCCTTAATGTGAGTCCTGGCTCCACAACTTACAGCGCGCATGTCTGTCTTTTTACCCCACTACCCTCCTGTGTAAAATGGAGATATGAACACTCGTTCCAATCTCATAGGATTGTTGTGAGACTTACACGGATCAATATGCATAAGATTAGCATACTTAGAACTGGGCCCCGTATATAGTATACAGTCAACAAGTGTTATTACCACAACTCACCAACCTGAGATTCCCAAGTGCTGAAAAAGATTTTAAAGACATTGATTTATAATGTTGTTATTTTCTGCCAAAAGAAATACAAGAATAAATTGACAGAGATGAAAATTTCTGAAACTAAATTAAGAAAAAATCCATTGTAGGATTTCTCATACAACAGTGGCTAAAATTTTCAAGCTAAGTTTTATAAAGACACAGACCCCATATTTCAAGTAGGTGATACTTGTATTGATCTTCCATAAATCCTGGTAGCATAACATAACAGTAAATCATAAATCAGTGAAGGGATTTCTGAAGTGAGTTGGGATAATAGGTCCTAGGCACTTTGCTTTAAAATGATTTAGCTTCGATAAGATTCAAACTCAAAAAGTTTAAATGAATAGAGAGTGAGCATATCTATTAGACTTTTTGTCTGAAATATTAGATGTTATCTGTTCTCCAGACTTGTCCAAAAGTGCTGGATCATAATTGATTCATCACTGAATTGTCTAACAATGAGTGTGTTGACTGAAATGTGAATAATATTTGAGAAATCAAGGGTTCAAATATACCATTCTCTTTAGTGGATTTGAGAACCAAATTCCTTTCAAGGAGAAAAGAGGTAAAGTCAATTCATGCATCTGGATAGCATGGATCATTCAGTATACAAGTTAGATAACTAGAAAAAATGTAAAGAGAACATGAGAGAGACAGAAGCGGAGGGGAGGGGAGAAGAGGGCAGGGGAGGGGACGGCAGGAGAGGGGAGGGGAGGGCAGGGGAGGGGAGGGCAGGGGAGGAGAGGGCAGGGGAGGGGAGGGGAGTGAAGGGAAGGGTCACTTCTATAGTAATTCACAATCTTAATGTATTTTAACACTCAAAAGAAATTAAAGTTAATATTAATCTAACAAATATTTCAAAACCTATGAACAAGAACTTCAAATTCTATGAATGTGTATAAATCCATGAGACAATGTAATTTCTATTTTTATAGAATATAAGGTCTAGAAGTGTTGTTCTGCCTTTGGCTTAGACCACCTCCAACTCATTTTCACAAAGAAAGTAAATTATAAATTATAGACATAGTCCTGTAAGAAGAACTTGCGTCACTTTACAATAGTTAAATGTGTGTGCTGTCTCTTACAGACATCATATTCACCAGTATTTACAGTATCTGAAACTCTGAAACGTCCCAGGAGTAGGACTAGAAGTTCTGAGGGCTTTTATAAGCTTCCTGTTGCTAAGGTAACCACATCCTTGATATCCATGTGTTCGACATGTCATTCTCATTTTGCGTCTGGCTCTCAGAAAGCCAGCACTGATGCATGGCATCAAAGAAACGCAAGAAACAAAAACAAGACAAAAGACATAAAAAACTGTTTCTTCTTAAAACTTTTTTAAAATAAGAAATTCTCTCAAGTTAATGCTAAAATTCTTAAACTCCTAAAGTCATAAAAAATTTAACGAGATGTTAAGAACTAGTATACGAGTCTTCTATAGATAAGATTATTAAACACTATCAGAAAATACAAAAAGCAAAAACAAGTTTATACATGATCAACTGTAGAATAAGATTCACAAGTGTTCCAAAAGCAAAGAAATATCAAATCAATGTGTTCAATAAACTCAATGAATTTCTATAAAAGGTTATTTTAACTTTCAATACACCTACCATAAATGCCTAAATGTCAAAATCAGTTCAAGCATAAAAACTCTGATAAACATAAAGCATGCTTAAGAGGAAGGCAATTTATTTCTATGTTTAAAATGAACTTATCTATTAACACTTTGATCAGTATTTATTTAAAGCAAAATTCTTCTACATCTGCTTCCTTTTTGAAGTGACATATATTTAGGTTTAGTTCAATAAAATTTCAGCAATTTCTAAATCATCATTTATATATACCATAAAAATTTTAAAGACATTTTCATAAGTTTCCAATTAAAATCAAACAAATGACCTCAAGGAATAATACAAGGGGCAAGAGATAACTAAAAATAATTAATTAATCAAGAAACACCATCTTTTTAACATTAGTCTAGGCCTGCCTTTCTTATTCTTTATTTTAGTCTTCAGGTTTCAATAATAAAATAAAATGCTAAGGTTTATCTTTGTCTCTGTGTAGAGGTCAGAAATACAGCACCTTCTTTTGATTTAGCACAATCCTCAGTACACAGCGTCAATCGTGGCCCAGCTTCTATCCTTTTATTTTTTCTTCAGTCCCTGCCTTCCCAACAACCCATCAGCCCCCGATAACTCCTTCCAGCCATGCCGACGCCGATTGAGCCGAAGCTTAAATTGCTGAATATGAAGTATGGAAAGGGCTTCAGTGTCACCCAGCAATGTTAATATATGGACAAATGGTCAAAAAGTGAATTGCATTACAGAGGACACTTCTCAATACAGTATAAATATTGTATCATCATTTTAGCATCTTACTGGCTACTGCTGAGTTTAATGTTACTTTTTTTTTCTTTTGAAAAAAAGATAGTGGAAAGCTCATGACATCAAAATTCTAATCAAAATGTTTAATACTAGGACAAAGCTACTTAAAAATGACCCAATTCTAATCAATAGGTTCTGAGCACAGACAGGAGTTTACATTATCTCAAGCTGAACAGAAAACACTGATATGATTTGATTTTCATCACGCATAGACATCATGTTTTTGTAGTGAGCGAGCATTAACAGCTACTATTAGGGAACATGAAAAATGAAGTTCATGAGTTGATGAGTTTTGATGAAAATTAAAGAAATCTGAGACTGATATTAGTCATGGGTTTTCAGACTGTGATTCGGATTGGTTGAGTTAGATTGATTCAAAATATAATATTTTTTTAAACAAAAAATATTTCTTCATAAACTTAAAGAAAATAATTGTTTACTGGTATAGATAAGTGGTAAAGAAAATACCACAAAAAACTGGAGGTCCATCATTAATTGCTATTGTGCTTCTCACCAGGTGATTTGATTTCACATTAGCTAAATAAAAGCCCCAGTAAAAATCAAGGAAGAGGACACTTCTGTCTCCTGCCAAAACTGAAGAAAAAAACTTGATTTACCTTCTGACTGAAACGACTACCCCTCCCCCCAAAAAAACAAAACCGAGCAAAATATAAAGACATTGGCAATCAGGCAATAAAAGGCAGTGATCATGATGGACAGAAAACAAATGAGATGGGTGCTATAATTACCCCATTTTAAAGCCTTGAGAGGGTTTCAAGGCAGCAAGACAGGAAGGAAGAACCCAGATGGAACCTGGCAGAATTCCTGTTGTAAATCTCAGAGAAGAAAATCTGGAGAAAATAAGACAGCTAGAGTTTGCAGGAATGAATGCCAAATATGAGAAATACATATAGACACTACCAGGTCTGTAGAGGGTCCTAGTGGGGTATTTAGCTGAGTATTGATGAGGGCTGTTTGGAAGAAACAGTATTTGTGCTCATTCAAGACCAGGAATGTGCCTGTTCCCACTAATTAGGCTGTAAATACTTCATAGTGTAAGGCCATTTGGTAGAGAACATATAAGGGTTTTATCTAAGCTAACCTAGCTCTAGATTTGATTAATAGCTTCTCTGATCCCACCAAACAAAACTTAAAAAGGAAGACCCAAAAGAACCCAACTGTTTCTACTACTTAACTAAACTCCAGAACAAAGCACAAAAATACTTATGGAAAGGCAAAGATATTTGTCCTCCAACAAGGTCAATTTTATAATCTATAATCAGAAAATCATGACAGATAATGACGAGGGGAAAAAAATCAACCAACTGAAACTGACACAGAACTAATGTTAGAAAGAGCAGTTATTAAAATAATCATTATAAGTTTAATCCATATGTTTAAAAGTTAAGTAGAGCCATAGATATAAAATATCCAAATCAAACTTCTAGATATAAAATCTACAATATATGAGATGAAAAATATACTGGATAAGACAGCTTGAAGATTACATATTGGAAAAGAAAAGAAAAAATATAGTGACCTTGAAAACATACCATAAAAAGGGATAAAATATTTTTAAAAACACAGAAAATAATTTAAAAATAAACACAGCTCAGTATTTTTTAGAATACCCACCTCAGTGGTTTTTAGTATATTCACAGAGATGTATACTAAAAACCACTGAATTGTATACTTTATTGATTTCTTTGACATGTGAATAATATCATAATAGAGCTGTTTAAAAAAAATGAGCTAAGGGCAACTTCAAGGGACCTAACATATATGCATGAAGGCTTTAAAAGAGAGAAGGAGAAGACAGGAAAATTTGTAGAAATAAGGAACAAAAATTTTTCAAATTTTATAAAAATTATAAGCCGGGAGTTCCAATAAGTTCCACAAATTGCAAGCACAAGAAGAAAATAAGATTAAGGCATATCATAATTAAGTTGCTCAAAATGATAGTTAAGAAAAGATCTTAGAAGCCATCAGATTTACAAACACATGTTATATAGAGACACAGGAAGAAGAATGACAGCAGATTCCTCATTTTAAAAAATATATATAAGCAAGAAGGCAGTGGAACAATAGTACTGAAAGAAAATATTTGTCTTGGAATCAGATAGAATTAGTCCTTCAATTTCGTTCCTCTGTTTCAAGTTGTTTTGGTTACTCAAGGGTATTTGTATTTCCATATGAATTTTAGAATTAGTTTGTCAATCTCTAAAAAGAGGCCTACTGGGATTTTGATTCGGATTATACTGAATCTATAGGTTAATTAGTAAAAAATTGACATCTTAACAAATATTAGATCTCCTGACCCATGAATATGGTATAGCTGTCTATTTACTTAGGTATTCTATGAACCTTGGTTAGTAAAGATGTGTCAGTGTTGGTACATCAATTGTAACTGATGTACCACATTTTGTTGTTGGTGGTGAATGCTGTGGGAAGGGTGGGGGAATAGGAGTGGATATGTAGAAAACTCTCTGTATTTTCTACTCAATTTTGCTATGAACCTAAAAATTCTCTAAAAACTAAAGTGTAATAATAATTTTAAAACACAATGATCTCAAATCAATAACTTTCCATTGTTTTACTCCAGAAAAAAGAGGGCTGGAAAACTGAACACAATGTAAGCTGAAGAAAAGAAATAATAAAAACTAGACATTAAATAAATTACCTAAAGAGGAGTAAAATCAGTTAAACAAATGTTGGTTCTTTGGAAAGACAAATAAAATTGGTAAACTTTTAGCTAGATTGATCCAAAAAAAAAAGAGAAAGAAGGCTCAAATTATTAAAATCAGGAATTAAAGATAAAACATCATTACCAGTCATAAGAAATAAGAAAGATTATAAAGGAATGCTATGAACAACTGTATGACAACAAACTATATAACTTATGAAAAGATGGGAGAAGAATCACCCAAGAAGTTACTGAAAGACACAAATTACTGAAACTCGAGAACAAACAGAAAGTTTGAATATGCCTTTACCAAGCAAAGAGAACGAACTAGTAATTTAAAAACTTCACACCGAGAAAATCACAAACAGATGTATTTACTGGTGAATTCTACCAAATATTCAAAAAATAATTAACACCAAATCTTCACAAACTCTTCTAAAAAATAGAAGAGGAAGGAAAACTTTCCAATTCATTCTATTAGGCCACTGTTCCCATGATACCAAAGCCAAAGATTCACAGGTAAAAAACTACTGACACATTACTTTTGAATACAAATACAGATGTTCTTAACACAATACTAGCAAACCAAATCCAGAAACATATAAAAATAGTATACAACATGAAAAAGTGGGATTTGTCCCAAGAATGCAAGGTTAATTTAACATCCAAAAGTTAATAAATGTAATACAAGATAGTTATAAAAACAAATGTGATCATTTCAATAGCCACAACAAAAGATTTGTCTTTCCAGAACATGTGCTGCAAACCACTGTGCTTTTTAGTTTAGGTTTAATTACATGTTTACTTGATTTCAATGTTCATCATCAGCCATTGCCTACATGTTCTCCTATTTTAATTTTTAATTGTTCCATCATTTAGTTAGCTACAATATATTATCAAGATTATTTTCAAAGAGGAAATATTGGAAAATATTTTCTAAGACCTTATATATAAATGTCTATATTTTTATTACTTTCACAATTTGATGACAATTTGATGGTGAATTGAATGTCAAAATCTTTTGCACTTTAATTCAGTAAAATTTGCCCCATCACTTACAATATCATGTTCTAGATAGGAAATATGATACCATACTAATTGTTTTAGCAATATCTGTTTTATTTTTCTACCCAAATGTGTTTTGTTTTGTTTTGTTTTTATTACTCCTTACCCAAGATATTTTTTTCCATTGCTTTTCAGAGAGAGTGGAAGGGAGAGAGAGAGAGAAATATTGATGTGAGAGAGACACATTGGTTGGTTGCCTCCCACAGGAGCCCCAACCTGAGATTGAGCCTGCAACCAAGGTACATGCCCTTGACCTTAATGGAATGGGACCTGTGACCCTTCAGTCCATGGGTTCATGCTCTAACCACTGAGCAAAACCATCTAACGCTCTACCCAAAAGTTAATTAATCAGAGAAAGAAAAAATATGGGGAAATAACATTTGTCAAGCTGTAGCTAGAATATGTCTCTTTTCATCTGTTTTGTATGTAATATAGTGAACTTTTTGCTGCAATTAATTCTTTTTTTAGCTGTTAAAAGTTTTCAAGTACTATGCTTTTGGATTGCTAGTTCTGTTCCATTTGTTTTACATTTCCTATAACCATTCCTTTTGCTTCCCACTCAACTGTATCTTTCATGTTTAATTCTTTTTTTGTTTTGTTTTGTTTTGACTATCAGTGAGCTTTTCAAATGCATCTTACAGTCCAGGTTTTCTACTAAACCTGTGCTGTTGTTTGTTTTTTATTTATATGCATGTAATCTCACTTCATTATTTCCAGCATAAAGATTAACCCAAAACTAGGTTTCTAAAATGATAGGCAATTGTTCTTGGTCCTATTTTGTGCATGAAGTCCAAATCAATATATAGTTTGATGGAAGCAGATAGTAGTCCAAAAATGAGCAAAAAAATAAGAGAATTGGGCTTTATAGGCCAAAAGGTATAGCCTTATAAGAGCAGGCAATGGGTTTAACATGACTACATATTATAACATAAAGAAATATTTTAAAATTAGAGTGATAGTGAGAAGTAGTACATGGAATGTTTTATGAATCATAGAAACAACACATTAACTTTGTATTTCTCCTACCATGCCCATTATTGGGTAACTATACCCAAATATTGATGATATTAATGATAATAAGAGTAATAAATAAAAGGAGGAGAGGGAAGAAAAAATATATACTAAATACTATTATTTGTGAAGCCCTATGATAGGCATTTTACTTTTTAAAGTTTTTGGTGTGAAGGACAATACTGAAAAGCTAGCTGTAAAAATCTATATGGTTTTATGAGTTACATTGTTTTGTTGATATTTAAGCACTGAATACATTTTTATCCCATGCATATCTAATAAATATTTTCCATCTTTCTGAATTATATGTCAGTTTTGATTCCCAGTCAGGGAATAATTTGACCATGACTCTAACATCTATATAAATATCCAAACTGTAGATGAAAATATAATTATAAAAACCTAAATATTTAATGATAATAATACTTTACATTTTCATTATATAAATTATAATCATATGGTTTAAAGATTTTTAAGTTAAAGTAGGCTTAAACCATTTTGCAGATTTCCTAAACAGTTTTGATGCCAGAGGAATGAATGGGCCAGATTTCCAAGACATGAGTGGGAATGAGGTGGAGGTTCTTGGGGTGCCGCTAAAATAAGAACTTTCAGAAGCCCCTACAGGAGGATGGGATGTGGAACATTTTATTGGCCATGAAGATTCATTGCTCCCATTGTCCCATTTCCCCCAAGCCAGCCCTGAAAGAGGGGCAGCTGGGAGTTCAGCAGGGCCAGAAACAAGGCCAGTGTGCAGAGTTTCCGTTCCATGTTGCAGCTGTGTGGTTCAGCATGACAGCTAATTAAAGCCCATTAGTCCACACGTGGAGTCCAACAGGGCCCTGTGCCATGTGGGCACAGGGGAGCACCCCCTTGCCACGGGAGTCCCAAGGGGGAGAAGAGAGAGAAGGAAGGGGCTTCCTTTGTTTGCAAGTTGGGAAGTTAGATTTTGAGCGCTTGCAGTGGCCACACCCATTCTGGTCACTGGCTAGCTGGCAGGTGCGACCGAAGGTAAAGCACCTTCCCACCTTCCTGGGACCCCCCTGGGCAGGCACCTGCACTGCCCCTCTCCAGGCCCTTCCCCCACTGGTGAGTGGGGAACAGACATGAAGCGTTAAACGCAGCTTTTGGCAAAGCTGTACAGATGGCATGCCTATATTTAGTCTTCCCTTTCATTCCTTTCCTGTTAAATAATAACCGGGTTATTACAAGGGCATCAGCTTTACCTTCTTTCATTCCTATCTAAATCATAGTAAAAAATAATTAAGAGTTCTAGCACTCTGCTGCCAGAAACAGGACCCTTCCAACAGAACAAAAGGGCTTTCAGCAGAAGTAACTTCCAGAAACAAAGACCTCAGGGTCAAAGTACTGTCATTTATTTTGAGTTTTCAGCACATCTTAAGGGATTGTTTTTCTTCAGTTGCCACCCACATGCCATTGATCAGCAACCTCCTTTATTTTTGAGCCCCCAGATTTTCTGAAGTGTGGCTTTCACAGCCAAGCATGCTCTAAGCAGCTCAGGTACATTTAACTCTCTAACTTCCAGAAAAAGAGGTTTCCATATACATGATACAAACTTTAATGGAACAGTACTAATTAGATATTGTACCTAAGGAAAATCCCCACAAATAATGCATTTTTAAGAGGATGGAAACTATGGTGATATAATCCACAGAAATGAGTTATGTGTGATGTTTTGTAAACTTCAACCACTTTATAAACATTGGAGAAAAAGTTTTATTATCTGATTTACATTTTTCTTTTTGCCAAGAAACAATGTCAGAAAACAAATAAAAATATAATTTCTCTGATATATTTTAAGTCCACTATATATTCTAATTTCTTGGTAGTTTGTTGTTTTTGTTTTTGTTTCTTTTTTAAATGTATCTTCATTGATTTCAGAGAGAGGAAGGGAGAGGGAGAGAGAGAGAGAGATAGAAACATCAATGATGAAAGAGTCATTGATCAGCTGCCTCCTGCACGCCCCCAACTGGGGACTGAGCCCACAACCCCGGCATATGTCCTGACCAGGAATTGAACCCCAACTCCTGGATCCTAGGTCGATGCTCAACAGCTGAGCCACGCCCAGCTGGGCAAGTTCTTGGTAGTTTTTCCCCTAGCATATATCATTCACTAAAGTACTCATATAAAAAAAATATTACTTGTAGTCATGCAGAGGACTTCAAATATTTCTGCACTTCAGGGTGAATTGCTCATTCACCTGAGTGTTCAACAGTGTCAATGAGCTCAATATTATCATATTTAATTGAGTAGTTCAACAAGATAATATGTCAGGGCACACACCATTCTGTGAAGTCATTCAAGGCATTAGGCTCACAATAAATAAAGCAACACTTAAATACAATACAGGGGACTTAGAGGAAATTATAAAAAAAGGAGAGAAGAAAGGGAGACAAAAAAGAGGGAATCGTGTGAGAAAAGGGGAAGGTGGATGGATGTCCGGGAAAGATTTCTGAAGTCTGATTAACACCAACTCTTCAACCTCATTTTCCTGAGTGACACTAAGAATAAATACAACTCATGGGAAGAGAATATGTTTGAATATCACTAATATAGCAAATGAGCACTGCTTCTGGAACTTTAACCTAGAGCAGAGGCTGCAGACAAATGTTTTCCACAAAGGGCCAGATAGGATCAATCACATAACTCTTTGGGCCCTCTGAAAGCAGCCACAGATAATACATAAACGCGTGAGTGTGGCTGTGTTCCTGTAAAACTCCACACACAGAACAGATGGAGGGCCAGAGTTGGCCACGGCCTTCTGTCACTGACCTCTGATGCTGATAGGAAAGTCAACTCACCCCTGAGCTTGGATGGTTTCAAATGTCATCAAAAACAAAACAACAAAAAAACATCTCATAGACAACAGGCCCACAGGATGGTGATCAGCGGAGGGAGAGCGGGCGGGGGAGGTAGGAGAGGGTAAAGCGGGATAAATGGTGACGGAAGGGGCCTTGACTTGGGGCAGGAACACACAATGCATGTGCAGGTGATGTGTTGTAGAACTGTACCCCTGAACCCTACAGAGTTTATCAAGCAATGTAACCCCAATAAGTTCAATTAAAAAAACAATTAAAGAAGGTGCTGAGTTCACTGATGCTGATTTGACGTCTTCCCATTACACTGAATAGCCCTTTATCAAATGAAGCGGGCAAAGTTCAGATGCCAATGAAAGTTTCAACTAACACAAAAGTTATATAATGTGTCGGTCTTTACCTTTAGGATATTGTTAAAATTTTCAAGTTATGCAAATTAATCATATTCCATTATTAGAATTACTAAGATAATTAATATTTTATGGAGCGACATCAGGATGATCTTTTTCTATTCTTTCTGTGGATATTGATCAAGAACAATCTTTCTAAATTGTCCGACTTAACTTTTACTGGACTGTGAATCATCATAATAGCGCCTCTGTGTTTCTCACTCCTGGGACCAGTATAAGTTATTCCCAGAGCTGCTGGAGGGTGGCAAAGGCTTAGGAATCTGAGGGACCAGGGCTTGCATTTCAGCTTTTTCACTGGCTAACTGGGTGACCTGCGATAGATTATTTATCGTATCTGAACTTCATTTTCCAGAAACAAAAGATGATGACAATAATACCTAATACAGGTGACTGTTGCAGGGATTAAGATGAGTAAACATTTTCTCCCATAGTTGGAGTTCAATATATATTTCCATTTCCTTCTTTCCTTATCCTAAGGAATGATTCTTAGAGTGCAAAAATATTAGAAATCCTTTTTATCAGAGAACAACTGGTACAAAAAAAAAAAAAGCCATTGGGAATAAAACCATTTAAAAGAGGAACCAAATTTTTATTGTAATTAATCAGGGGTCAATGGACTAATTGGGATGTTACTTTGAAAAAATGTGATTAAAATTATGGATATAACTTTATCTTGTATTTAACAAAATAAATTTAATCCTATAAGTACAATCACGTGCTAATTCACAGGACAAAAGAAAGGATTATGTTCATGGAGAGGGAAGTGTAACTTCTTTGGATAAAATATATGATAATGTGATATGACATAAATGAGGTCATTCTCTTAACATTTCAAATTTTCAGCCCGAAAGGATTATTTTTGCAAAAGGGATTATAGATCATTTAAAACAAAAAGTCATTCAAAACAGATAAATAGTGGCTAATGGTTAAGAAAACAAAGAACTAGCTGCTGTTTAACCAACTATAGGGTACACGTCTATTTCAGATGTTCCACATACCCTATTTTGGCCTGAAACCAAATTTTCTTAATTGCAACAGTAAAATGTTAGATGAAATATGTGTGTATTAAAAAAAAAAAAAGCTTTGTAAATGTTAAGGAGAAATAGTTTGTTATTATTACATGCAAATTATGGGAACAGCCATTTGAAGCAATTTTATTGCTGAATTGTTTTTGTTTGGAAGATATTAAAAAGTGTTGGAAAAATAGATGAAGTGATGTTCCTATAATTGTGCTTATAATCTCACACTTGGTTGTTATGATATGATCCATGATTAACTTTATTAATACAATTAGAAAGGAACTTAACTATGATCTACAGCTTTCTCAGAGGAATTAATTTATTTTATCACTAAAAATTGATATTTTTTCTACCATAAAGTAAGCATGTAATATTTATTGATGGATTTAAAAATTGGCACAATTTATATAAAATAGCAGGATAATTATAGAAGTTAAAAATATGAAGTTAAAAGATATGGAATATACATGAAACCTAGTCACAGTTTTGACCTATAATTGGAACACTTTATGATTACACAATATAATGTATGCTCCATTCTCCTTGGGTATGTTCTATTTTTTTTCTTTTTAGTGCATGCTATAGCACATACATTTTGACACATTCTGAACAGACTGAGAAACTACTTGTAGTCATAATAAGTAGTTTGCTACCCCAAACTAGAGTATGTATTTGGACATTACATCAGATCTCCCTCAATGAACTGGAATGGAAATTCAAGCATGGTAAAAGGAACCGGCTTGGTGACCCTTTCTGTGGTAACATTTTGTATATAAATGTACCTAAATCATAAATGACTATCGTTTTCCTAAACAAGTGATATTGGGCAACTTATTATCCACTTAAGTTACACTAGTACCATGTAAGCATTTTCATAAAAATACATAAATGGAATAAAACCTCTAATTTAAAGTATAAATAAAAGCAGTGAAATTCTGTTTTTTAAGTAGCTATGTAGCACGTGATCATGAATCAAACTGAAGATCTTACAAATGCACATGCATGACTTAGTAGAGGTGTCTAAGATCACACAAGGACTCTTATAGCAGCACAAAAAAATGTACCACCTCATGCTACTAAAAAAAGGACTGAAATTTTCAGTAAAACATGGACGATAAAAAGGAGGAAAAATTCTTAACTAATCATTATCGTTGTAAAAAAGTTAAAGGTATTGAATGTTAAAAATCCACAAACATACACTTACTGCCAGTGTAAGGTTAAAGGCGCAGCATTATTTTTGCTCATTTACAGGACTCAAGATAATCTTCAATTTGAAGATTCATAGGTGAAATTCAAGAACACACCAAGAAATCTCCTACACTGAACACGAGCAAGACTGAGTGTAAGCAAAGTTCACTGCTATCTGAGAATTAATAGTCTTAAAAAATGTAAGAAGACTAAATAAAATCTGACAGCCTGGCCAGCCTGGCTCAGCAGTTGAGCATCGACCTAGGATCCAGGCGATCGGGGTTCAATTCCCGGTCAGGGCACATGCCCGGGTTGCAGGCTTGAGGCAGCCGATCAATGACTCTCTCATCACTGATGTTTCTATCTCTCTCTCTCCCTCTCCCTTCCTCTCTCTGAAATCAAAAAGACATATTTTAAATAAATAAATAAATAAATAAATAAATAAATAAATAAATAAATAAATAAAATCTGATAGTTGAAGTAAAACTTCTAGGAAAAAAAGAAATTGTTTGGCATTCTATAATGATTCAGACCATCATTCTGGAATCATGTCCACCCAGCACAAACCAATTAGTTAGTAGCCAATATCTAGAAGACTGATCAAATCTGGCATTCCTCTGCATGCTCTGTTCTGTGGACACAGCCCTTTTCTTCCAACACGCAGTTCCCTGTACAAAAACAAACCTATCGCTACATGTTCAGTATTCTGGTCCAAGAATCTTTTCAATTTAGTTTCCCTACTGCTACAAAAAACAAAGTTGCATTTTAAGCATTTTTAATGCATTGTAATTTTTATATAAGAATGTTTTCTCTTTTGGAATAAATGGTTATTTTAAATGACAGAATTTTATGGTCCATTGATTATAGAGGTCTACAGTCCTCAATATTTCAGCCTCCATTATTCTATAAACATCACTTTCCTTAACCCTTGCACCCAAGTCTCAAAAAGTACCAAGGAGATAAAAGTAGCTAGAAGTACATGGGATATTCTGAAAAACAGAAATGAAGAAAAAAAAATAGGACAATTAATAGTAAACTATAATTGAAAAACACTCACATTGTAACCTGTTTTGAAATCTAAGCTTTTTGAGGGTAGGACTGTGTCCTTTAAATGGTGGTGTGTGTATATATAATATATATATGTATATGTATACACACATTATATATATATTATATATGTGTATTTATATGAAACAAAAGGAATAGTAATTTTAATAAGTCCTTTATTTATATGTGAAATATAACTATACAGTTTTCTGTTTGTATCTGCTTATTTACTATGAATGTTGGCTTTGAGGGCAATACATTTCTGTGTCAAATAAGCACAGATGACACTTCGGTCTGTTTCCTGTCCCCATGGGCCTTATGATGGCTTTCTGCACGCCACATAACAGTCTCGGTGACATTCAGGCTTGGATGTCATCCAACTTTTTAAAGCTAAATGTAGACAAGACTAAATTATTACTCGCAGGGTCCCCGCCACATCAGTCTTCATATTTCGTTTTCGCTCCTCCCTCTGACACCCACTGCATCCTCCACAGTGTCTCAGCTCTAACGCTGAGCTGAGGTTAGACCCTGAGCTTTGTTTCTGAGGTCCGTGTTAATCAGGTTGCAAAGTCATCTTATCGTCACCCTGCGAGCCTTCTAGGGCATAACTCCCCGAGTCTCTGAGGGAAGAAAAACCTTCTATGGGCTTCCGTTATTTCTTCTAGCATCACCGTAATTCATTACATTCTGGTCCGCCTGTACCTCTCTTAGCTGCTTAAGCAAGTGCAGACTCTGGCAATGTGTGAGGGCAGGCAAAAACTAGAATATCTGATCACATCACTTCGGAAAGAGGGAAATATGCTTCCCTCTAGGAAAGCTGTGAATTGTGATTAAACCTTTATTCCATACAAACATGACAGGTTTCTGAACTATAGTCTAGTGACTTGTTATCACTAATTGCTATTTTTCTTTAGGAAAAGTGCCACGTGTTGAAAGTATTCATTTCCAAAAGCAAGTTTACCTTACAGGAAACATAACAGTTATGATCCTAAAAGGTTACATAATTAACATTTCATAAATTAATTTCCTTTTTTTTTTTTTTAATGAGCTTGGGAGGAGGGCTTATTATATAAAAGAGTTTTGTTAAAAATCACATGTGATTTTGTAATGCAAATAATCACTCCTATGTTTATTTGTGCAGTAAACTTGAATGTTAGTGGTAGGGCATTAGGCTTAATTAATAAGGCAAGGAACACCTGCACGGATGCTGTGCCAAGAAACAAACACCTCTGTTTCAGTCTTGATCGGAACTGTGAGTGAAACTCTGGGAAAGCGAGCAATGCGGGGGCAGATTTACATTGTCCCGCCTCCAGTCACTGAGAAAAACTGAGCAAAATGAACAACCAAATATACCTACCTTGTATTTCAGATATGATTAATTTGTCAATTTATATTTCTTTGTACTGAGGCTTGTTTCACCATATTACTTTCTTTCACCCACATTACGCTGCTTCAGTGTCAAAAGATCATCATCAGAAATTTCCTCCTTATGAGACTGAAGCACTTTACTCTTGCACGTCAAAGCTGACTTTTAAGATTCCTGAATGTGGCAAGATGAGTCGGCCCCCGCATCAAATCCATAAAAGGTGTAAACAATGAGAAGGCAAAAGACTTGCTACATTCTCTCCATGCCCATATCCCTTAACTATGTCTTAGGTTTATCAGCCCTATTGAAGACACCACTTATGGTAGGCTTCTAATATTGTAATAACATAAGCATGTTGCTACATGTTGTAACATTACAGTTGGTCTGTCAAAAACATTTGCCCAGGTAATAAACCTAAACAATGGCAATATCTCGTAGAATCAGTACTTGCTTTAGATTTGGGAATACTAAAAGGAGGCAAAAGCGAAGTGCATATCCTTGTTAATACTCAGGGCAGATGGTGGGTGGCACAGACAATGTTGAAAATATGAAAAACCTTGAAACTAAAATCATCCTTGAGAAAAAAGACACTGAGCTCCTCTTGAAAAGCAATGGTGACCTATTATCTGAAAACTTTATCTACTACCCAATTTTTGGAGTTGACTAAGTAGCATGCAGGCAGCAAATTTGGAAGACCAATCACTTAATAAAACTGTTTTTATCAAAATAAAGGTAAAGGATTTCTGTAAGAATAATAATCAGCACAGTGTCCTACAGTAATGGAAATCTTATCCTTTGTAGCCTTAAATTCAGGATTATCCTGTCTTCTTATGAATAGCCTTCTTCAATTACTTTTCATACAATCTCCAAAAAATTAACAGTTGCAACAGTAAAGGCAGAGACAACATCTCCTTTCACCATTAACTGTTTTCCCCCTGCGAGTTCCTCCATCTTCAACACCATCATTGATTGCCAGCAAAGCTGTCATGTTTTCAATATTCAGTTGATCATAAAGACTTTTTCTGCCTCCACATGAATCAAAAGCATACCGAGGCAGGGGTGGGGAAGTGGGTGGGGAGAGATTAATCAGAGAACTTATATGCATATATGCATAACCCATGGATACAGACAGTAGTGTGAAGGCCTGGGGTGGGGGGGAGGGGAGACAGGAGTGGATGCCAGGTGGAGGGGATCAATGGGGGGGGGGAGAGGACATCTGTAATACTTTCAATAATAAAGATAAATTTAAAAAAGAAAACATACCTAGTAAGATATTTTGAGAATTTCACACACTTTGAAAAGGGATTCCTGAGTATAAGGACTGAGCTGTTTTCTATCCTCAAGACATCAGGAAACACTAGAAACCCTTATATTGCAAACCGACTAGTAATGCTCATTCACTCATTTCTTCATTTATTAATAAACACTATTTATTAAGCAATGTTAGAATATCTGCAAGACAACCTAAGTACATCACTAAAGTGCTATCAAAATAAGATCACTAACAATATAAGAAAAATCATAATGTTTACCATGTTATTTACTCAAAACAGTGAACGTGATAAAGATCAGATATTTTTATACTTCAAACTTATTTTGTACTTTTATATATATTAAGCTTAATATTTGGTGGAGAGACTCTATCCTCTTATAAATGCTTAACTCCTCAAGTTTTACCCGTAGATCTTATATGCCAGGAGCTGGTATAATACTGTAAATTAGAAGGTCCCTGTCCTCAAGAACATAGAAAATAAAATAAAGATGATTACAAACTGTGATAAATGCCATAGATAATAATGAAAGATGAGAAACCTTCCTTAGATACAATGGTTATGAAGGCCTCTTTGACATTTAAGGTGATAACTAAAAGATGGTAATAAACTTGCCTTTCAAAAAGATGGGGCAATAGCATCCTGGTAATTGTAGAGGCCAGAGTAAAAGTTCAGTGAAGGGAAGGGGCTTGAAATTATCAAGGAAAAACAAAACAAAATAGTGTGATCAAACTATAATGGCTGAGTGGGGAAAGGGTCAAGATGAGTATGTAAAGGGAGGCAGAAAAACAAATGCAGACCCCTGAACCTAATAAAGCTGTGATAAGTAGGTACAATATTATTGAAATAGAAAGTATTGAAAGCATTTAGCAAGAAAGTCAAAGTGACATGATCTATGTGCTTAACAAATCATTCTGGCTGCTGAGTGCAGATTTGAGAAATAATACAGTGAGGATCCTCAATTTCTAGTTTGATAAATTGAGTAGATGACTGTTTCTTAAGAAACAATGAAACTCCTGAGATTAAGGGGCTGAAGGAGAAAGATAAATGAAATTGGTAACAATGCACACAACTTCTTTTGGACATTCAAGTTTGAGGTGTTTATGAGACATTTAAAAAGAGACAGTTTGGATATAGAAGTGTGGAACTTAAAGATGTCAGAGCTTAAAGTATAAACTGGGGAGTCAAGAGCATATATAATATATTTAAAACTAAAGGTTTGGAGGAGATCATCTAGAAAGTAGGTTGAGAAAGAAAAGAGATAAGAGATTCAGACCAATCCCTAGGAAAAAGGAAGTTAAGCAAGAGGTGTGTTTCAGGAAAAAAGGAGTAGTCAAATGTTGTTCTATGCTGAAAGAAAGTCAGAGATGGAAAGTCTCCATTAGACTGGGCTAATGGACCCTGGTTATCACTGGTATCAGGGGTAAGAAGAGTTACAGCGACACTATAGAACTGGAAATCAGAAGGAGGGTTGGTGTTAGATAAATTGTGTGTGAGAAAGTAGAGATAGCACGGTAGGTTTATTCCCTACATTGTGGCTCATTATTTCAAAGCATGATACATGTAAATAAAACTAAGTATTAAGTTAAAAGGTCATGTTACTATAAAATATTAATTAATGGCATAAAGTGAGAGGGGTCTATTTTACACACCTATGCCACCCAGTTCTGTCCAGTACTCTAGGTTAATTTTTAGGGATCAAAATACATAGGGAGTTAAATTCAGGAGATCTATTTTCCAGACAATAGCAGTTCTTCATTCTGGTACCCATTTAAGGATGAGTAAACAAACAAAGAACACCTATAAGCTATTTTTGCAACAATAGTAAAATCTGCAACAAAAGGAAGAAGATAAAAATAACGTGACATATAGAGATGAAGAACACATTACCCAATAATATAAAATTTTACATGATAAGCACTAGGCACTCTCAGGAAAAAGGAAACTTGGACTAAATATTTTAAAGATATAAGAGGAGAAATAGACTGAATGAAAATTAAGTTGGAGGAACTAAGGAAATATTTTAAGGGGAGAAATTCTGTCATCATAAAATTTAAATATTACTGGAAACAACAGCTGAAGGATCAGCTAAAAACTGAACCTATGATGTGAAGAACAGGCTAAAGAAAAGCACAGGCAAATATAAATTGGTAAAATCAATCAGAAAGGAGAATATACAATTAAATCCAACATATCTGTGGGCTCCACATCTGTATATTCACCCAACTGTGGATCAAAAATACATATTTTTAAATGTTACCTTGTCGCTGACCTGTATAGTAATACACAGGTAGGCCTGCAATGGTTGCATATGTACTGAACATGTATACATTTTTTTTGGTCATTATCCCCTAAACAACCCAGTATAACAACTATTGACAAGCATTTGCATTGTATTAGGTATTTTAAGTAATCTAGAGATATTTAAAGTATTGGGGAGGATGTGCATAGGTTATATTAAATACTACTCTATTTTATAAAAGAGTGAACTAGATAGAGTCCTTTCTTACACCACTCACAAAATAGAACGCAAAACAGATTAAAGACTTAAATGTAAGACTGGAACCATAAAAATCCTAGAAGAAAACATAGGAAAAAACTCTTGACATGGGTTTTGGCAATGATTTTTTGGATGTGACACCTAAAGCACAAGCAACAAAATCAAAAATAAATTAAGAGGGCTTACATCAAACTCTAATGCTTCTGCATAGTAAAAGAAACAATTGGCAAATGTTTTTTTAAAATATCCTAAGGAATGAGAAAACAATTTTGCAAACCACACATTTGATAAAGAGTTAATATCCAAAATATATTTTAAAAAGTTCATACAATTGAAACAATCCAATTAAAAATTAACAAAGCGCTTGAAAAGATATTTTTCCTAAAAAGATACACAAATGACCAACAGTTACCAGAAAAGGTGTTCAACATCACTAATCATTGCTGAAATATAAATCAAAAGCACTATGAGATATCATCTCACATCTGTTAGAATGGCTATCATCAAAAATACAAGAGATAACAAATGCTGGTGAGGCTGTAGAGAAAAGGGAATCTTTGTACACTCTCGATGGGATTGTAAATTGGTACGGCCACTATGGAAAATAGTGAAGTTCCTCAAAAAAAAAAAAAAAAAAAAATAGAACTGCCATATGATCTAGCAATTCCACTTCTGGGAATATATCCAAAGGAAATAAAAACACTGTCAAAGAGGTACCTGCACCCCACACCCCTATGTTCATAGCAGCATTATTTACAATAGCCAAGACATGGAAACAACCTAAATGTCCATCAATAGGTGAAAAGATAAAGATGATGTGGTATATATACACAATGGAATATTATTAGGCCCTTAAAAAGAGAAGGAAATCCTACCATTTGTGACAACCTTGGTGGACCTTGAGGGCATTATGCTAAGTGAAATAAATCAGAAGGAGGAAGACAAATACTGTATGATCTCACTTATATGTGGGATTTAACCCCCCAAAACAACAAAATAAAAAAAACAAATACATAGAAAAAGAGATCATATTTGTGGTTACTGGAGGCAGGTTGAGGAATTGGATGAAGGTAATCAAAAAGTACATATGTCCAATTATAAGATACTGGGAATGTAATGTACAACACAATGACTATAATTAACACTACTATATGGTATACTTGGAAGTTAAGAGAGTAAATCCTAGGTATTCTCATCACAAGAAAGAAAAAAAAAAATGGGGGTTTCTATATGAGACGATAAATATTAACTAAACTTATTGTGGTAATCATTTCACAATTTGTGTAAATTAAGGTAACAATTAAATGTAAAAATATATGGTACATCAACATGATGAAATGCTGTGTCCATTAAATAGAGTGAACTAGCACTGTAACATCTGACTTAGCATGATTTTAAATTTCTAGGCGTACTTGAGTGGGAAAAGCAAGATACCATCAAAGGTATAGCGTAACTATTAGGAAAATGCAAATCAAAACTACAATGAGATACAACCTCACACCTGTTAGAATGGCCATTATCAATGAGACAAGAAGTAACAAGTGTCGGAGAGGTTGTGGAGAAAAGGGAGCCCTCACTCGCTGCTGGTGGGAATAGTGGTACACACACTGTGGAGAGCAGTATGAAGGTTCCCCCCAAAATTAAAAATAGAGTTATCCTATGACCCAGCAATCTCTCATCTGGGATAGCTACCTGAAAAATTTGAAAACATTTATTTGTAAAGATATATGTCCTTCTGTGTCTATTTGCAGCATTTTTCACGGTGGCCAAGACAGACAGCAGCATGGTGGTAGCCAGAGGGAAAGGGAGGTGAGAGGGAGGCAGTAAAGAGTAAAGGGAGTCAAATATATACGGTGATGGAAGGAGATCTGACAAATTAAGATGTACTTTATATTTTAAATGTGCAAATAGGATTGAGTCAACTGGAAGTAAATCTGTATTGTTCATATTATCTGTAGGTATGAATGACTACCCTTTTTTTAGTACTTCTTTTGAAAGTTTAACTTTATTATATTCCTCCTTATTGACCAAAATTTGAAAATAAAATTCACAATGTAAAAAAAAGGGCAAATCCCTATAAATTAGATTGAATAGATCTACATAGGTGCATTTATATATGGGGTATGCACATGTGTATGTTACTATGTACATATATGTGTTTATATGTATATATTTATATATGAGTATAATATATATTACACATGTATAATATGTATAGTGTATAGTGTGTCTATTGTATATGAGTGGAGATACAGCTCTATACTATGATGTTATCTGTTCCTGGGGAGGAAATGTGGAAAAACTAAAGGAAGAGACAGGGCTAGAAGAGCTTAAAATAACTGCACTTTAAAAAACAAGGGCACATAGGAAATAACCCTATGTATACAAAATTATAAATATATACAGTATAAGTATAATAAGAATTTCAATATTGCCCCCAAATCTGCTGGTTTATAGTGTGGGGATGATATTTTTCAAAAGAAAGAAGTTATTTACCAATTAATGTCATTAATTTGGTTCTCCTTGGTGGTGAAAATGAAGAAGTGCATTTCTACACGTATATGTATACTTCTATTTGCATATGTGTGCATGAGTCAAAAGAACACCACATTATCCTTTTGATAATGCTTATTTTGGGGGCAGAGGGGGGCAGATACACTTGGAACAGGAACTATGACCAGATGGATAATGACTATCGTTTTTTTGTATACTTAGTACACGGACAATGTATTCAATATGTTAAAACCTATTTTAAAAATTTATTGACTCTTATCTGATAAAATAAACATATCAAGCACTAAACATGTTCATTTCTTTTGCTGCAGTAATTTCCTTACTAGTAATTTTTCTTAAGAAATAATTACAGGGAACTGATACAGCTCTCTTGCATCCATGGCAGACAAGCCTAAGGATTAAAAGTCAATACGCTGAGGCGGGCATCCCTATTCAAGATGGTGAGGCACAAGGATCTGTGGGAGGCAGTTAGACAGACATGAGCAGAGCAAGGACGATGGGCCAGGTACACAAGTTTACCAGGGCAAAACACCCTGTGTGCATAGTGAAGGACAAATGTAGGGTGTGACCTCACCCCCAGGATGACCTTTCATCCCCTAATATATCTCTGGTTATGCGATTTGGACCCCCTGACCTTTCCTCCCTAGAGATAACATCTGAGCCTCAGTTGTATTTTAGCTCCAGGCCCAGAAAAGCAGCAAAACAAGACAAGTGACCCCATGGCTGACCCCAGGACCACCTACTTTGGATAATGACCCCCTTTCCTGGTGCCTGACCAATCAATCAATGGAGGCTCAGATTCTGAAAGGACACACCTGGAAAGCTGCTGAATATTCTATTGAGATCTTCCCCTGGCACCTCCCTAAAATTTCCACCCTTAAAAACCTTAGGACAGAGGACCCAGTACCTCTCTCTGTCCTAAGAACATGCCAGTGCCTTTCTCCTCTCCCTCTCCTTCCCCATTCCTGGCTCCCTCCCCCAGAGGCACTTTTACCTTCCTTACTTCTAAGCTCTAAGGGCCCTTCCTTTGCCTCTATAATTTGTTTCCTAAACCCATTTCTTCTACGAATTACTTCTTCCACCTCTGTGATTTTATAAATAAATGTTCTCTCATAATTTGAGTCTTGACTCTGAATTCTTTCCTAGCCAGAACTTAAGTACCGCATGGAGGTTGCTGAACCCAGGTCTAGTCTGACCCCACTGGTCTAACACCTGCTGCTGTTCTCACCACCCCCAACAGATCCTGAACTCACCTTTTCACATAAAATCTGGAACAGTTCCTCTGAAAAAATTATAAAAACTAGCTGGTGACGCCTAGACTCCTTTTAATTGGGCAAACAAGAGAAGGCCCATGTGGAAACAGGTAAGAGAGGCTGAAACACAACCTCACCATAAGCCCCACCCTGGCGAGTACCACAGTGGAGGAAACTCAAACTCAAAGCTGCTCTTTGAGGAGTAAAGGGTTTGAACCCCACACTGGGCACTCCCCAAACTTTTAAAACCTGAACCTGAAGGCCCAGCCCCTAAAACATTTAGCTTTGAAAAACAATGGTAAGACCCACAGGCTGGAGCAACCTGAGCAAAGGTGCCCACACCTGGACTCACCTGGCCCAGCCCAGCATGGAGAACTGATGGAGGGTGCAGACACTTGGCGTGGGTTAGATCCATCTTCCTGTCTGCCTGTCTGTCCAGAAAGTGTTGTCCTGAGAAGCAGGCATCTGGTTTAACACACATTTCGGGTCTGCTGGATTCCCTCTGCGATGGAAACTGGTGGGTGCCATCTTCAAACTCTGTCTCCACCTTGTGCTTCTTCTGAGCTGCCATCTTTTTCTTTTTTAAGTCCAGGTTTTCTGCCATGCTCCAGAACACCAGTATCTCCTGAGTGGAACTTTAACACACATCTGCTACCCAGGTTTTTGCTTCTGCCACCAGTGACAGCTCTCCATGGCCTTGCTCTGGTGGCAGTGGGGCTTTCTCTTGCAGGCCTCACAGGACTATAACCAGCAGAGAAATGTTCTTAAATGGTCAAGACCTGAATGTAAGACCAGAAACCATAAAATTCCTTGAAGATAATATAGGTGATAAGTTCCTTGAAATAGATCTTAGTGATGATTCTTTGGATTTGACACCAAAAGCAAAGGGAACAAAATTACAAGTCAATAAGTGAAGCTACATCAAACTAAAGAGCCTCTGGACAGCAAAGAATATCATCAACAAAATGAAAGACAACCTACTGAATGGGGAAAAATATTTGAAAATCATATATCTGATAAGAGATTAATATCCAAAATATATGAAGAATTCACAACTCAGTAGCAAAACCAACAACAACAGCAGCAAAAAAAAAAAAAAAAATTGTATTACAAAACAATCCAAGCCTGCTGGCATGCTTCAGTGGTTGAGCATTTACCTAGGATCCAGGAGATCTTGGTTTGATTCCCAGTGAGGGCACATGCCTGCAGGGGGCGTGCAGGGAGCAGCTGATCAATGACTCTCTCATCATTCAGGTTTCTATCTCTCCCTCCCTCTCTCTGAAATCAATAAAGATATATTTTTTAAAAATCCAGGATATGAATAGACATTTTTCCACAGACAACATACAGCCAGCCAAGTACATGAAAAGATGCCCAATATCACTAATCATGAGGGGGAATGCAAATCAAAACTTCTTCAGTCTAAAATAAATAAAAAGCATTTACACTGAGTTAAATCACTAAACTTTATGAAACTTTACATTTATCACTATCAACTACCCTTCATGCCTCATGCCTATATTATTCATGTTTTGCAAACTACTCATACTCGGGATGAATACAGAATTGTTTTTATACTTTTAGGTCCAATCTGCATACACACTGTCCTTTGTCATTTTCTTAAATATAGGGTAAGAATAGTTAAAAATGGAAATGAAGATTTCTCATATGAAAAACCAAGTCCAAATAAACAGACCAATTGAAAAACAGAAAAGGGAAAAAAAAAAATGAATGACCAAAATAAAAAATAGTGACAACAGCAAATGCTGACAAGGATGTGTAGAAACTAAATGCCTCATACATTGCTCATGAACATGTAAAATGGTTCAACCACCCTGGAAAACAGTGTGGCAGTTTGTTCTGAAAACTAAACACGCAATTACCACATGACCCAGCAATTGCACTCCTGGGTATTTATCCCACA
The DNA here is from genome assembly GCF_054644295.1 of Miniopterus natalensis. Lineage (NCBI taxonomy): Eukaryota > Metazoa > Chordata > Mammalia > Chiroptera > Miniopteridae > Miniopterus > Miniopterus natalensis. The sequence continues at coordinate 49,863,825 of NC_142085.1, read as the reverse complement.
GAAATGAAAATTTGTATTCAGCATAAGTGAAACAGCATGAAAACCTGAATGTTCATAACATCTTTATGAGTAATAGCTAAAAACTGGAAACAGCCCAGATGTCCTTCAATGGATGAATGGCTTAACAAACTCTAGTAGATCCATATCATGGAATACTACTTAACAATAAAGAGGAATGAAGTATTGATACACACAACCTTGAGGAATCTCCAGGGAATTATGCTGATAGTTTAAAAAGCCAAAAGATTGCATACTATATGATTCCATTCCATTTGTATAAGATTTTTTTAAAAAAAACAAGGCTTAGAAATGAAGAACAGATTAGTGACTGCCAGGAGTTGGAGACTGGATGCTGGCAGATGGGAAGGAGGTAGGTATGGCTATTAAGGGCAATGGAAGAATTCTTGTGGCAACAGAACTATTCATCTATCTTGGCCATGGGGGTAAACACACGAACCTACATATGTAATAAAATTAAATAGAACTAAATATACACAAACATACACACATAAGTACAAGAAAAAGCGAAGAAATGTTAGTTTAAAGCTATAAAAGTCTATATGCTGAGGATGGCAGACAGGAAAATGAATAGAGCCTCGGCCTTTGTTCATATTGTTGAGCTGTTAATTAATCAGCCTGGGAAATGTCCTGACTCTAGAACTCTCAATGTTATATGACATAGTATAGTTGCTTATATTTAAAGCAAAAAAAATTAATAACAATTAGAGAAGCTTTCCAGGATTTATTGTTCGACAATGTTAAATGTGTATTTATAGGAGCAAAAATTTGAGCTAACATTCCACCAACAAGGAGTTAGCTAAATATATTAAATAAAATTTTATTTAATCATATGTGTGTATAACATAAATATCTAATATATTTCTATGTATACGTATAATACATAATGTATACACATATTTCTATTAAGACATTAAAAGCCATGTAGACATGTTTTAGAGAGAATATGAAATCATATGCCTAGTCTACATGCTGCAAATATTCTCCCAGTTTATTATTGCTTTCCATTTCATTTGTGACACATTTAATATACTTTAAACCAAATGAAATGATACTGGAATTCACAACACCAAATTATTAACAGTGAGGCAGTAGATATATTTTATGTGATTTCACTTTCAATTAATGTATTTATCCATTCTATATATCTCTATGATGAAAACATGTTAAATTATAAGAAAACAAATTATTAAAAAGTAAAATAAACTTCTGTTTTATTTCGTTTATGTTGTATTTGTTTAAACAATTTGCACAGAAAATTTCTAAAATGACTAGAATAGAATTTGTGTAGACATAAAGTATATACTGCTCTGGATCATGCTCCTTAGAATATTGTGACATGAGATATTATATTTATTATTTTTAGATAGAAACTAGAAGTAAGAATTTTAATGAATTTTGCCCTAAACATATTCTGAAAGTTTAATCTATATTTTTGTTTTTGATTTATCACTATAATATCACATACAAATGTTAGAGTATATATATTTTTATAATATTTTCAGAAATTCTAGATTGTTTAAGAGACAATTACTATTAATCACTTTTCAATATGGGTTCTCTCCAACATAACTAAACTTCAGTGGATAGGTTTTCTCTAAAATGATTTAAGTTTTTAAAATTTATTTTAATTTTTAGCCATCTCAAATGTACATTTCCTTATAAAATAAGTTGGAATGGGGGGGTTGTTTTATTTAGCTGCACTTTTATGTGACTTGTTTGAAAATAATTCTAAAATACAACTTTCAGTGTAGTCTAGTTATTCCTATTATCTTTCTATAGTGCCAGCTATGAAAAAAAAAAAATCCACCGCTATTTTAACATTCATATTAAAGAGTAAAAAGACATTTCCAAAAGGTGAGAGCTTGCCTTTGGTACTGTTAGTTAAATGTCATATTTTCCTCAAGAAACAGGAGCCACCTTTATTAATATATTTTTCTACAGTGGCATCTCCTACCCCATTCTGAATTTAGAAAAACCACTAAGGTTTTCCTATTTCTCATATAGGTAATTAGGCTTGCATATCAAATATAGAAGCTAATTCACTTTTTTTTCTCATTTCCATTAATTTCAAACTTAGTTTAAGGCTAGTTATATTAGTTAAAATCCTTGTGGTTGGAAGTGACAGAAACCCAGCTCTAACCAGCATAAGGTAAAAACGTAACTTTATAAAGACATGAGATGCCTTATTGAACCCAAAGATGGCAATAGTTCAGGACCTCAGGAAAAACTGGAATGAGTAACTTTCTGCTCTGTTTCTCTCTGAAGTCTTGCTTCATTTTTCTATCTTTCTGTCATTGTTGCTTCATCTTCTTTGCTGTACATGCCAGCAAAGACTGTATGACCCATGGTCATACAACTGATCGAATAGTCGAGACCCCCAGTGAAAGCATGACACTCTTAAGGCCAAGTGCTAAACCTCCTGGGGAGGGACTCAGTGTTCTCTATCAGGCCAGTTGCTCACCACAAACAAGTCAACTGAGCCCACACTGCTGTAAGTTTGATTCTACTGCTACAGTATGAATGGCAGGACGAGGGAAGGCATCCACTTAGAAACTAAGTGGAGGTTAACAGGCCAAAGAGTAAGAGATATTAATTGCACTAGTGCCCTACCTAGACTTTGGTATAAGGGAATTCACATTGGGTAAGATGGAAATAAAATGCTTTCGTTCCTTAATCTCATGAGAAAATCAGTTTCTCTTCCTATAAAAACTATTGATTCCTAGCCAGTTTCTTTATTCTTTCTCCAGTGACAATTATACTGGTCCATGCCTAGTTCAATCCTTCTTTGCTAGTGAATCCTGTCATTATGACAAGTGGCATTACCATTTGAAAGTCTCTCTTAAGCGCTAGGATATCCTGGTTTCCTTATCATCATCTAAATATTTGGCCAGGACACCTACATGGAAGAGCTAAGCTAACAGAGTCCACCCACGTGTCCTCACGCTCTCCTCCATCTCACCAAACATATAATTAAATTGACAGAATTACTTACTCATCTATCATAGAAGGAAGGTAATTTTGAGTCTTATATGTTCCCACATTTTTCATTCAGAAAATGACAACTCTAGTATTTCATTGACTAGAAGGAAATGATCAAGAAGAATTAGATTTTGGAACGTACAACCATCTATCACCACATCCACCCCCCCCCCCCCCCCAGGACATCAGTATGCTATTCACAAGTTCCTTTCTTTCATAGGCTCCAGCTAAAGATTTCAGTTCCAGTTCTGCTATGTAATGTAATCTTGGCCAAGTTACTTAACCTTCCTGAACCTATAATCTTATCTACAAAAAGAGGCTTATTATATCTAACTCAAAGTGTTGTCAGGATTAAATAGGATAATGTGTACAATGCTAGAAGCACAGTTTGTCTTTTTAATAAACACTAGTTTTCATCGCGCTCAGCCCAACAACTCTCAAGGACCAGAGGCTCAGGTTGGCCCAGAGATGATAGATACAAGCAGGGTAACTGGTGGGATTCAGAAAGTCAGCCTCCACGGGATCTCAGCTCCATTCCTGGCAGAGTGGCACCATCTCTCCTGGCCTGAAGAAGCTGCCCATTATCAGAGCCTCCTGTCACTTCACCCTACACTCTGCCTCGATGCATGCTGACACTTCTAACACTGGGAGCAACTACAGAGGTAAGGTTTGACAGATGCCTTTGAGCTGAGTAGCATATAAATTGCCTATCAGATAATTAAGAGTGATACAAAATTAAGACAAAATAGATCCCAAGGAATGAAGCTAAATATAATAGTAGAAATATAATAGTAGAAGTATAAATGCTTCATTTCATTTTTCTGTTTTTCAAACATTCTTCATGTGGATATATTACATTCAGGTAAAAAAATAAACTTTATTTACATTTGAAATATCCAGGAAAGAAACAGCAGTTTTAGAGTGTTTATTACAACAGTGTTTATTTAAAAAAAAAAAAAAAACAAAACACCAAAAAAAACACCTACAAAGCTTAAAATGCTTATCCAGAGAAGATGGATAAAATATATTTGGGTATATTCACCAAATGAATCCCTGTGCATACATTGAAAATGACAATATGGATTTATAGTTATTGAAATAAGATAAAATTCTTAAAAACAGATTATGTATCAGTATTATCCTTTTAAGAAAGGGGGGGATGTGCTGTATATAGGAAGGCAAAATGACATTGGAGAGCATATTTACCAAATATGTAAAATTCAGGATTTTACTTTGTACTCCTGTCTTTAGTAGTTCTTACATTGTTTATGTATTTCAAAATATGTTTTTAATATTATAAGTAAAATCAAATAAAGCTATTAACAATTTTAAAAACGGGAAACTTTGGCCTCAGGCCTGCCTTCGCTGTCCTGTTCAGGAGCCCTTCTTTCCTGTGCAGCCTGGCTGCCGCCTCGCCTGCCATCTCTCCCTTTAGTCCTGAGCTTGTCTTAAGGAGCATGCTCTCGACTCACCCCCAATCCAGGCTGCTTCAGACCTTGGCTTCTGAACTCAGCTGCTCTAGCAAAAAATGTCCTACCTGAATTTCTGCTTCTGCCTGTGGGATGGTGTCCCAGGCTTACCTTCCTTCCTGACTCAGCCCCGGGGACATCCTGTTGGAGGTGTGCTGGCCAGAGCCTTTATAACATGACACCAAACTTTTTTTCTAAGGTATCTTTGAATATGCCATAATTTCTCAAGAAATAATATTTTAATCAGATTACTCTCTTCCTTCCTTCCTGCAAGCCTTTCTCCTGTTGTGTTTGCAGAACATTTATGGCATTAGAACCATGGTATGTTTCTTTTTTTTATTTCAAATAAAATGATATTTTTAAGAGCAAATAAATCTGCCCTGGCTGGCGTGCTCAGTGGTTAGAGTGTCAGCCCATGCACCAGAGTTGTAGGTCCGATTCTCGGTCAAGAGCACATACCTGGGTTGTGAGTTTGATTCCTGGTCCTGGTCGGTGTGCATTTGGGAGGCAAACAATCTATGTGTCTCTCTCACATAGATGTTTCTCTCTCTCTCCCCCCCTCCCCACTTTTCTTCCCCTCTCTCTGAAAAATCAATGAAAAGAATATCCTCTGGTAAGGATTAACAAAAAATTAAAAAATTTAAAAAGTAACAATAAATAATTTTTTATTAAAATAAGCACTATATAGTAAAATACATATTTTATAACACAGACAATGACTGTTTTTTTCTTTTTCTGTAAAACATCTAGTTTTGTTATCAGCATCCCATAGTTGAGTTTGCAAAGACAGAGCACAGCCCTGGGTCCTGCTGCTCTTGATCTGCTGGGATAAGCCAACTAAAACTACTATAGAAGAACTACCTGAGGATCCTTGTTTCAGGGTGCACTCCACACCCTCTCTGGAGTACCTGCTTATAGGGGTGACAGGCTTTAATTCTGAACTGCTAGTCTGGCAAGGGAGCTACCCTTTTCTTCTCTATGAAGCCTTAGTCAGTGCGAGACTGAATTAAAACTTGCTTGTGCTTTATGAACATTATTTTCTCTCATTTACCTGGAGAGGGGGAAAATGTGCCTGTTCCTAATTATGGAACTTAAAATTGACCTTTCACTTGGTATACAAGCGCTGAAGCCTAAATTTCAAAAATTAGGAGACTTGATGCTAATCTATTATATCTTAAAAAATGAGGAGGAAAATATCACAGGTACAATCTTGAATTTTTATATAATTTATTTCATTAAATTTCCCAGATAAGTCTGTAGGGAAAGCACTATTATACCCATTTCACAGATAAGATCATGTAGTAGGTGAGAAGCAAAGATGGAAATTTCAATACCAACCTGTTTGCTCAAGAAAAAGGAATTTATACTCCCTATAGTTACACAAACAAATTTGTTTCCACACCTAATACTTTGACCACATTTTCTAATTGACTGAACTCCTTTTCTTTATATAAATTTGACTTGTCAAATCAGTCAGCAAACTTCAGGTACTCAGTGGACGCCATAAGAGACTAGTTGACATCCAGACTCTATTGGTAAACACATCACCTGATCACTTCCAGCATCCCACTGTGAGAATACCCACTCTTTGAGCACCTGCTGTGTGTTCCATTTTATTATGAAATCAGCACACGTTGTTTTATTTAATCCTCCCAATAATCTCCAAATCCGGAATTATAAACCACCAATTGCTGCTTGTATCAGTCCATGTTCTCCAGAGAAACAGAGCCAATAGGAGAGGGAGAGAGAGAGAGAGAGAGAAAGAGAGAGAGAGACAGAAACAGACAGAGACAGAGACAGAGACAGAGACAGAGACAGAGACAGAGACAGAGACAGAGACAGAGACAGAGGGATTTTAAGGAATTGGCTCATGGGAATGTGGTAGTTAGCAAATCTATAGGGCAGGCAGGGAAGCTGGGAATTCAGGTACCATCCTGAGGCAGAATCCTTTCTCCAGGAAACCTCAGTTCTTTGGTCTTAAGGCCTTCAGTTGGTTAGATGAGGTCCACCCCCCCACCCCCCATTATCAAGGGTAATTTTCTTTACTTAAAGTCAACTAATTATAAATGTTAATCACATCTACAAAATACCCTCACAGCAGCAGTACACTGTTTGGCCAAGCACCTGAATACCATAGCCTATCCAAGTTGACACATATAATTAATCATCACATTACCTTTTCTACCATAACGCCCCACTTTTCTTAATCACATACTATACAGGAGGCCACACTCACCAGTTTATTTCTCATGTAGGTCAATTAGTTTTAGCACCCTACCACCTTCATCCTATCACCCTACCTAGTTGTGATCCCTTAAATTCTATCTTACTTCTAAATGTCACTTCTAAACCTGTTTTTAAGATTAAATGGCTGCTGTATTGCTAATATTACTAACAACTTACAATAGCAAAGGGTCTGTAGCTTTGACTTGAATACCAAGACCAGCACCTTAGCCCAAGTCTAGGTGTCCTTTAAACCAGATAATCCAGAGCAAAAACTATTACCACTGCAGGGTTTCCTAAAAGCCATTTGATGTTTCAATAGCAATAATTTGCCTTTAGGAAAACCTTTCATCCATAGTGTTTCATTTAATCAGCAAAACGCAATAGGCACCATTATTTCTCATGGAAATAAACCCAGTAGATTGACTTTATTAAGCTCAAAGAGCTAATATGTGAGATATAGGAGCTTTAGAACCCCAATCCATTCACTCAACCTACATCACTGAATGCCTGTGATATTTTTAGTCTCTGGAAATTCAGCAATTAACAAAACATAGAGAATATCTGTCCTCATGAAGTCTAAATTCTAGAAAGTAGAGTTAGACAGCAAATGAATATGTAGGTAATATCTAGGATGTCAGATGTAAAATGTTTATGAAGAAAAATAAGGCAGGGAGCAATTAGGGTACATGAGTCATGGGGCATAAGTTGCAATACAAAAATAAGGTGGTCAGGAAATCCTCACTGGGAAAGTGGCATTTGATCAAGACCTGAAAGACCTGAGTGAGCAAGCCCTGTGGGAATACCGAGAAGGAAGGTATCATCCAGAAGGTCCTGGAGTAGAAGCTGCCTAGTGTTTCAGAAGCACAGTAGAAGCGTTACCACATGGTGCTAACTTAATTTATGCTAATTAGTTGTTCCCACCTTCTGATGCTTTTGCTATAAAATTCTATTTGGCAAATCTACGTGGAAAATCGTGTAGTTTACAATATGAAAGCTATAAAATCTACAATCACTATTTTATCCCCAAACATATCTATTATACTCATACTTCTTACATGTCATGGCATGAATTTATTCTTCTCTCACTAATAGTGCTACAAATTAACTGAAGTGACTGGCAACTAAGTCCACAAAGCATTAATTTGGCTTCTTAGCCAAAGGAAAGAGTGATTGTGGTCTTTTCAAATCCTTCTCATTTTAGGGAATAATTTAAGCTTCACAGGGCTTTGTTTAAGATGTATTAAGACTTTTAAGACTTTTAGAAAACCACTGTCTAAAAAGTCCTTAAGAGAAATTACTTTTTATAATGCAAAGTAAATTTGAACAAAAATTTGCATTTTAAAATCACAATATCTGACCATATCTACATTACCAGGGCTTCTTGTTTTGTAGGTAGGTTTTCAAAGCATATTAATAAATATTATTTGTGTCTGTGAAAGATGGCCAATCATATTATTTTATGAGCTTTATCATGATGGTCAATTAGCTAAAATCTGTATTCATATAGTGCGATCTGAGGAATTTTACCAAGATGATGATAAAGAGTCCAGTCTTATTGCCTAGAGTCAAGTTTAGTCTAGCTAATGTTTTAACAGTAAAATCTGTGGTTGTTACATATAAGATACACCAGCCACCAAGTGAATTTTGCTCCTATAGTATGGTTTTTACAGCAATCTAAGTCATATAAATATTGCAAAGGGATGTTCAAGTTTATAACAGTTTGCTGCACAGTTCTCATACATTTTATTTTGCTACTATTTCCTTTAAATCACTCCAAGAAAATGAGGAAGGTATCCATTCTCTATTTCTTCCGTTTCAGCCAGATGTCCAAACAGCATGTATGAAAGAACAGGGATTCCAATAACAAAAAGCCGACCAACTCCGTACTCAGAAGTATTCAAAAAGAAACTCCTTAAATTACGATTTTATTAAAATCTTAACTTTGTTAAAGTACACTTTAAGATTTTTTTTTACTATTTCCACTAAAAAATATAAGGAGCTGCTTCAAGCACAATACCAATAAATAGCAAAAAGAAACTTTTAAAAATCCTATTGGTCCTGCAGCCTCCTGCCAGAGCCTCACACAATAGCAAATACTTAGGATGAGAAAGGCTCCAGTGGAGCAACACTAATACATTTGACACAGCTTCCACCCTGTCATTATGCAGAGGAGCCTGTGCATATCCCTTTGTAAATTGGAGCCTCTTTTAACCAGAAATCCCAGGATGAAACGGAACCATTTTCCTCACGGCAAAACAAATCCTTCTCCAGTGAATTTTGTTATTGTTTATTGTTACAGTGTTTTATCAGCACTAAACTGTATGAAAGCTTCAATTAGTTCTTGATGAATGATCCCATAAAAGCATGTAGTTTCATTTCCCCTGCCACCAGATATTTCACTGAGTGTTATTAAATGAAATATAATTGGGATAAGATTCAGGAAACTTAGAGAGGCTGTACTCCCAGCTCAGCCTACAGTGGTTAGTTATCATGTAGCTGAATCACTGTGGATGCGCTGGCCATACAAATTCCCTTTGCTTGATTCTGGGGAGACCACAGAGGCACTAAATACAGTCTTATTCACAGTCTCTGTCCCTCAGTGAGGAGAAAGGCCCACGGTGAGGTGAGTTCAGTGCTAGGTCAAAGAGCTGGTATCTCCAAAGAGGGGCAAAAAGCATCTGTATCACTCAGACTTCTGCACAACAGAACATAGTATACATGTTATATGTTATATAGCACCTACTGCTTTGCTCAGGCATATAAGTAGAGCTATCAGTTCTCCTCTTCCTCCTTAGCATAGGAACCCTAATTTTTAGCCAGGCACATTGACACACATAGTAAAAGGTTAACTTCTCTGCCTCCCTTGTATGTGACCATGTGGAAGCCAGTGAGATGTGGAATTGGGGTATGAGACTTCTGCAACATCTAATTAAAAGGAGGGGACTCTGCTAAGGGCAGACTTTAAAAAAAAACAAACACAAAAAACACCTTTCTACCTTTCTTCCTTTTTCTAGCCTTCAATGCAGAAGTGAAAATTGGAGCTTCAGCAACTACACTGAATGAGGATGTGAATTTAAGATGAAAGTCATGTGGTAGAATATTAGTGCAGAAAAATATTAGTCTGAGTGTCTAATGACATTCTGGAGCTACAATCTAAGCCTTGAACTGCTATCTTGGGCCTTAATTTATGTATGATACTCTTTGGATTTAAACATTATTATAGGAAACAGAGCCTAACTGTAACTGAGACAACTGTGGATTGTTAATATATTTTTAAATAATGGAACATCACTACTATGTGTTGATCATTCTGTGAATGCATTTTAATGCATTATCACATTTCATCTTTAAAATAAACCTATAAGTTGGCTACTGATATTATCTCCATTTTACAGATGAGAAAACTAAATCACAAAGCCACTCAGAACATAGCCTGGAGGAAGGAGAGGGACCAGAATTCATGCATTCAATGTGTTTTTATGTTTGTTTTTCTTTTATGCAATAAGTAATACTTTGCACTTACATAAAATGCTAGAGACTGTTGTAAGTGTTCCAGATACATAAATAAATAAAACAAACATCTCTGCCTTCATGGAACCAATATTCTAGGACAGTCTCAAGAGTTCTTCTTAACTATATTCTTGAACAGATGTTTATGAAGTGTGGTGTGTGGACTGCTTTGGGAATCCAAGACACTTAATTGCACAAGGTCAAAACTATGGTATTAATAATACTAAGATATTACTTGATTTTTTTCACTGTGTGTCAGAATTGCACTGATAATGCAAACAGCAATGGTGGATTAAACTGCTGGTAGTTTGCACCAAAACAAAAATCATGCTATTTCTTACTACCACAGATCCACGGTTAATAAACAAATAGTTCAATTAATTAACTAAATAAAGAATTTCCTTTAAGAATGTACTTGGTGAAGCAGTAAAAATTTGTAATTTTATTAAGTCTTGAAACTTGCATACATGCCACTTAAATATCGCATGTGATGAAATGGGAAATGTACAAAGTGCACTCCAGTTATATACTGAAGCATGATAGTTATCTGGAGGAATTGAAGCACAAGCTCAACTGGCCTATATTTCATGAAATATTGTTTTACTTGAAAGAATTAATGGATTTTTTTCCCTCCTGCACCTGACCAGTGTAGACCCCTCCCTTCACAGAGCCAAATCTTGGTCTGTTTGGGCCTGATAAACTCTGCTGGCCTCACCCTGATGACTCCCTGATACCCCACCCCACAACAAAGGAATTTTAACACCTGTTGGGTGGCATCTCGCCTTGGTATACCCTGGGACATTTGCTGAGTGCCCTCAGACACACACTGACATTAAGTTTGAACCTGCATGAATCTGATGAACACGACTTGTTCCTACCTGGTGACTCACTGAGAACCTATTTCATGCCAGATGCTCTTTTGGTGACTGAGCTTATCAGGCAGCTGGCAGGTGGAGGCAGGCAGAAGTGGATCTTGGGGGGCTCTGGACTTCTGCTGACCTTTTCTTGGGCTCGGTTCCTGTAAAAACCGGCCTTGATGCACAGCTTGGTCCTTCCCACGCACACACAGGCCCAGCAGAGGCAGCCACAAACTGTGGATTACTTGTAGCTGTGGACAGGTTGCCAGGAGGCCAGGAACCTACAGACCAATGTCTGGCTTTGGAAAGTATCAGAGCAGGATCCAACAAGTTCCATTTATTATTTATTTATGTATGTATGTATGTATTTATTTATTTATTGCTGATGGTTTTTTCCTTCTTTTTTCTTCTATGTGGAATCTCATGAACAAAATAAACAAACAAACAAAATAGAAACCGACTCATAGATACAGAAAACAGACAGCTGTTCAAGGGGAGGGAGGTTGGGTGAGAAACATGAGGGGATCAAGGGGGAAAATTCATAATGCAGACAACAGTGTGGTGCTTACCAGAGGGAAAGAGGGATGGAAAGACATAGAATTGGGTAAAGGGGTAATAAATGGTAACAGAAGGAGACTTGATGATGTATTATCAAATTGCACACCTGAAACCTATATAATTTTATTAACCAATGTCACCTTAATAAATTCAATAAAAATTTTAAAAAAAGAAAGAAAAAGAAATAATGACAAACTATTGTCATACAGACATGGATATTTGGCAGATATTTTATAAAATCTGATTGTAGTAAACCTGTCAGAGGAAGAAAGCAAAGTAGTCGCTTCCAGTGATAAAATCTGAGATTCATACTAAAGATTGTTCTGATGAAATTGGTAGTGATATTGACAAATGTGATTTTTTGATATTTTGAAGATCTTCATAACTCCATGAGCTAATATTTTCTAAATCATCAATGCATGCTGTTATATGCATGCATGGGTAAATTCATGCATGGGTAAAAGATCCATGCAAATTGCATAATAGATTAATGAATTTTAATGTAATGAGTCATGAAAAGTTTATTCATAAGACTTTAGATTTCACATTGTAACCTTTAAAAAAGAACTACTTGCCAAATTTTGGTGTAGTATCAAAGAAGAATATCTACAATTGTGTGTGATGACAACTAAATATCTGTGTGAAGCCATTTTTTTATGCATTTCAATCATAAAAATGTATTGTAGCAGATTAAGATGTAGATATAAGAACTGTTAATGGTTTTCATTAATTAAAGAGAAATTAAATAAGAAAAAGAGAGGGAAAGAGAAGTGAAGAACTAAGTTAGGTAATTATAAAAATAATCATCTCATTTACTTCCCTTTAGGATGTAAAACAATGAGGAAAAGGCCACAAATTAAGAACAAAAAAGAATAATAAACTTAATGATGAATCTAGTTTTACTAAAAACAGTCAATTAAAACTCAATGACTGTTTCAGTAATGTTATTCTTTTTAATTTTACCACATTTTATATGAGAAACTAATTTCGAAACATTTTTTATGCAACTTGAAAATCTCAAGAGATATTTTAGGTGTACTTACATAAAACTGTGAAATTACAATAAATTAGTAGAGTAAAATTTGATGCTATTCAATGACTTTACGTAGCAGTAAAGACATTTAATCTATAATTTGGCCACAGACTATTTATAATTGAGTGTCTCTGGTCATTCTACACAGTCTCCAGCTAAACTGTCACCTTCATTATCCTGAGAACATCTCCATTTATTTTTGCTCATTTTGTCTCCCTCTTTTAAAATATCGAGCCAAACTCTATTCTAGCTTTAAAGATTATTCCAGTTCATTCAGGGTACTGTAGAAAACAAAATAAAACATACAAAAAAACAGACACTGGGTAGATGATAAGCAACAGAACTTTATTTCTTACAGTTTGGGAGGCTGGCAATTTCAAGATCAGTGTGCTGGCATATTGGGTGTCTGCTGAGAGCCCACCAGCATTCAGAGATGGTGTCTTTTCTCTGTGCTCTCACATAGAAGGGGAAAACTAGCTCTCTGGGATATAATTTATAAGGGCACTAATCCCATTCATGAGGGCTCCACCATCAGACCTCCCAAAGGCCCCACCTCCTAATACTATTATACTGGTCCTTAGGTTTCAATCTATGAATATTTTTGATAGGGGATGACACAAGAATCCATCTATAGCAAGGATCAAGCCAAGTTGCACTTCCTCCTTGAAGCCATTGATGTGGTCAGAGCCTACTGGACCCCTGTGTTCTCTGAACTACAATAGTACATATATCCCTTAGTGAAGATCTAATGTTGAATTAATTGTAGAAAGAGGTAGGACCAAGCTCAATTCCACACAATAGATCCTTGAACAACAGGTTTAAACAGTATGGATCCACTTTAAAAAAAAAAAAATACTGTAAAGGTGTATTTTTTTTCCGTACGATTTTCTTAATAACATTTTCTTTCCTCTAGCTTATTTTATTGTAAGAATACAGTATATAATACAAATAACATACAAAATATTTGTCAATCAACTTCATGCTCTCAGTAAGGCCTCTGGGCAACAGTAGGCTATTAGTAGTTAAGTTTGGGAGTGACAAAAGTTAAACACAAATTTCCAACTCTGGGGGCGGGGGGGGGGGGGTCAATGCTCCTAATCCCTGCATTATTCAAGGTAAACTGTACATAATATGATTTTGTATTTTGAGTTTAATATTTTAATGCAAATAATCCCTGCTCATATCACATATTGTAAAAGTGAGATTTATTTGTGGCTTTATTGTTTTGCTAGTTAGAGAGCCAAATCTCATACTTAACCATAATACTGTCAATTTTAATAAAGTATTGTTCAATGGCTCTTTAAAGTTGCATTTTCCCTTGAATAAAATGTTCATATTATTGTTACTAAAACAGTACATTAGATATCCAATCAGTTGTTGCTAAACATTAAAATGAAAAATTAATTTTTCATTGTGTATTCATTACTTTGTTTGCTATTTTTATAAGGTGGTACATATGCAGATGGATCTACTTATTGTTATCTGATATTTAACTGAATGTGATTCTATTAACACAGAGCATCCTTCTCTGATCCAGAGGTTTGTGCTCCATGAACATATGTGGATTCAATTTCCCATAACATTCCTTGATTTGAATAAATGCAGAATTTGTTCATATAGCAAACCATAACTTTATATATTAAAAAAGCAAATTACAAATGCAAACCTCAGTGCTAATATATCATGACAGAACTTAGTACTCAATCAGATAATCTAAAACATGATTAATTACTATTTTAACATTATCATTTGAATGGAAACACAATATTAAATGAAATTCTGATAGAGAATTTCTACCACTGTAGAATAGCTACTTTATGCACAGTATATATGCAATAAATCGTTGATGACTAATTTGTCAATACGTGTATGTGTATACTGCAATGGAAGAAGATTGTGAATGAATATAAAATAATTAGATTCATGATTCTGACTTTTTAAGGACCTTAAAATAGAGTGATAAAGATAGAATTAAAACTAGTTAAAATATGAGTAAATAAACATATAAAAATTATTATATTAAAATCCCACATTCTTAAATTATTTCAAGCATGAAATATTTTTCAAAAAGATTTTAAGAAAAAGGGAAAACAAACTATGACTTCTGAAATCTTCACTCCAAACAGCTCTTGTTATGGTCAGCAATACTCTTCGGTCATTAAGTCTGATGAACAATTTCATTGTAAAGTTTAATAGAATTTGATACTATTTACCCACACTCCTTAAAAATCTTTTTTCTGCTTCCTTTGTTTTCCTTCACATATTTATGGTTTCTTATTTTCTCGTCACTGTCCCTTTTCCAAGATCATTTCCCCTGTCCAGCTGTCAGTGTTTCAGCTCTTCACACCTAGGCTCTACACCCCTTTTTATTATTTTATATTTTCCTCTGTCTCACACATGCACATGCAGACAATTAATATTTTATCTCCCCATCCACTCCTAGATCAAACATGGTGCCTTCCCAGAATGAAAGGCAGAAACCCCTGAGACATCACAGAAACCTCCTATCCTGTCATCCATATACCAAATCCATCAAACAATCCTACCATTTTATGTCCTAAATATTTTTTTAATCACACCACCTTAGTTCACCATTTTAATTGCACTGCTAGCCCACCCCTATTCATTCTGGTCTTGAAGCCATATTTCTTGTGTGTAAATCTCATCCTGTCAGTTAAAGCACTTTGGTTGTCTCCAAATGTTCATAGGATTAAAAACTAACCTAATTAATATGGGCTAGGCAGTTGGGAAAGTAGTGAGGGGTTAATAAAAACTGTGGAATGGTGAGTGGATGATTGTTTCGGGGTGAAAGATGTATAAATGACATGACACATTTGGCTGGTCGCTGAGGACTAGGGATATCAGTGTAGCTGCGAAGATTTGACCAGGCCAGGAACGAGAATAAGCACTGGGAGAAAGCTATATGTACTTAGTAGTTGAAATCCTCTTGACAAGTAATTGTGTCAGTAACCAGAAAGCCCAGCAATAAGTATCTCGGAGAAGTGGAGGCGTGGCTGTGAGGGGAGGCAAGAGAGAGGGCATATGGGTGATAAAAAGGGAAGAGGGACAATGAAAGAACAGAGAAGAGTATTAATGACATTGTAGGTAAGGGTGGAGCTTGTGTAATAAATGCCCAATTCCAGTAAGGTTAGAGATATTTTACTTTTTAATTCCACAGTGGGGGCGAGATGAAAAAAATACATGTGCCAGTCTGATCCCTGATTGTTCTTACCTCTCTGACTTGGGTGAATAAATAATTTCAATGGAGAAAAAAAAACAGTGGCTCAACTTCAAGGATTTTAGAGGTTAAAATCCTGTAGAAAAGACAGGATAAACTTATGTGAAAAAAACTTCAGAAGGCACCCATGGTGGGCATGGCTCAGTGGTTGAGTGGAGACCTGTGAACCAAGAAGTCACAGTTTGATTCTGGGTCAGATTTCGGGCTCAATCCCCAATAGGGGGAGTGCAGGAGGCGGCTGAGCAATGACTCTCTCAACACTGATGTTCTATCTCTCTCTCCTTCTACCTTCCTCTCTCTAATATCAATTAAAAAATTTTTTTTAAAAACTTAAGAAGGCTTAATACACCTTTTTTAAAGCATGTGTGGCAATTCTGCCTTGAAGAGTTTTAAAATCTTACCCAAACTAAAAGTCTTCTAAAACAGTGAATATGCATATTTTAGTTGATTCTAGTCTCTGTTTTATTCTCTTTAGTACAAATATAAAGTAATTTGATAGTTGAAGTTCTTATAAACTACATGCTTTAAGTTATTTTGAATTCAATTGGCTTTAAATGGCAGATAGTAGCTTACGTTAGCGCTAATAGTAATTTATATATAATAAAAATGCATGCATTGCAGAATATGGAATGGTCTCCCAGTGAGAAAAAATAAAATAAACAAATACACATTATACAACCTATTTAACACTTTCAACCAAGTTGAATCTGCTTTGGCTTTTTTAGGGGACAATTCTCTAAGGACTAATGTACGAAGCTATGTGAATGGTCACTAAGGCTATTTTTGTTCTGTGTTTCAGGCTTAAAATATACCAAGCAAATAGAGTAAGATGCTGGAAAAAAATATGTATTCTACCCTGATTAATGGATGCTATAGATATCTTTCTGCTTTGTCTGCTTGGTTAGCTTTGTTTCAAATGTGATACAGATCTCATGCTGCACAGCAGATCCAGAAAGAGCCCATGTTCCTTTAAATTCAGGCAATGCATCACATTCTATTACACCATGTCACATCAGTCTATGTGGGAAAGCATGAGTTATGTGGATATGGACCAGTAGGTGAACTGGTCCCAATAAATGGATGATTTTAAGATCAAGTAAAATATTCTCATAAAAAAATATTTTTAAAAATAGAATAATAAATAATATGTAAGAAAGGTACTTTTTCATATTTACTTACAGAATCAACATTCTCCATAATCTCTCCAAAAACTCTGTAAAATGCCTCTTAACCACATACAGTTATATGATCTCACTCTTAAGTAAAAGTTTCCTATGTTAAATTTCACCATTATTTTTTTCAGATATTAGTTATGGAAAAGATTAATAACTCATCGGAGTCTCTCTTCATGTCATTTATGTCTAACAAACAATAATGAGAGACATTAAAATAGAGACTGAAGAAAAAGCTTTCAAAGATAAGAAATTAGTTTTGTTATAAAAATCAGAAGGATTCCAGTGGGGTCTTAAGAAAGGGTGTGTGATTAAAGCAGTGAGAAAGTTAAAATGTTAGATCATTACTATTATGATAATTACTATTAATTAATACTTATTGTGCCCAGATGTGCTAGGTATTACAGAGGGTTTTAAGGCGTACATAGTTTTAAGATATATAAGTCCCAAATGAGAGGATACAAAATAAATTAAAAACAAACTTAAGAATAACAGGAGGGAACAAGTAAGAAAAGACTAGATGGTACTATAGAGTGTTGCAAGTCTGAAGTTTTCCAATAATATTAAACGATTATTATAAAATGTCTTACCAAGTGGATTATTCGTGAGATTTTACAACAGCCTTCTTCAAGCACCCATATGTTCTAATTCTGCCCCTAAACTGCCCTTGTGACTTAAGAGGAAGAGCATCAGCTAGAGAAAAGCCATAAGCTACGCAGCAAGAAGGAAAAACATATATAAGCTGGAAAGGACACCAAACCTTAGTGATTCATATTTGGAGACGGAAATGACCACATTAATTCATTTAATCATTCTTTCATTCAATAAACATCAGTTATCAGCTGTGTGTTAAGAATAGTGTTCAGCAGTCCTGTGCTGAGTCATAAAGAAAAAAATGTGTGCCCCCTTATACATTTATCAAATATCTCCCAATATTTTGAACCCAGTGAAAAAAGTTAACAAAACTCTACAATCAAAACATTTGTAATATTTTAAACAAAAATAAAATTTAAAAAACAACAACAACAAAAAAAACTAATTTCGTCAGGATTTTCTTGAGAACCCTGTTAATGTAGCAATATATATACAGGGTGTCCCCCAAAATGTATACACACTTTAACAGCTGATAGCTCAATTTTGAAAATAAAATGTATTTTATAATTTAAAAAAAAACAAAAAACCCAAAGGACTGCTTGTTGGGTACAGGACTCTATAGTGTCATCTCTGTGGCCCTAGAAGAGTCTTCTTTTTTCTTTCTGACTTGATATTTTGAATTTGCAATCATCTTAGAAACAGAACTAAACATAACCAGACTTGAGTGGGGGGCTGGGGACCACCTTAAAGTAGCACACATGCATTTTTGTAAATGGGTTTTATGATTGTGGCAAGTGTTTTCTATCTTTGGGCAGCCCATCTCTGGATTTACAACTATTTTTCAGAAAGCTGAAAAACAAGAAGTCAAATATTAGGATGAGTGAAGATTCACAAGCATGGATCCATGAGTAACTTATAAATATAATTAATCATTTATGTCATTTCTAATGTGTATGGAGAATCAAATTTTCAGATAGTGTCTAGTGAACTTAAATTCAAAGATTTTTTTCCACAAAGCACTTATTAATAATTGTAACCAAATATAATACCTTTCAGTCTGATAGCTCATGGGATTTTTTATCTGTATTATATAGCACATTAGCAATTTTATTTAAATTATCAATTCAGAATAACATCCTAAATTATTTTTTATTGGTTTTAAGTAAACTTTTTCTTGCCATGATTTTTAAGATTCTTATGGGTAAAGACCCTGAGATATCTAAACTTACTCTACATGTTCAATAATAGTTACTGTAATATTAAGGGCATGGTAAATGTTGACAGTTTATTAAACCAAATATTCTGCAATGAATTGTTTAAAAAAAAAAGGGGTAAAAATAGACATGTTTTGGTCTAATACCTTAATTATGCCTTTGAATTTAAACATATAGGTTTCTTTCATAATATTAATACTTCAATATCCATCACAAAATATCACAGATATTTTGGACAATAGATTACACTTTAATGAAGGGGAGCACAGTATGTGCACTTGGCATAGAGGACAACAGTGCAGAGGTTAAGAGCACAGGCTCTTTGGCTTGACTGCCAGCTCTGTCATTTACTAGTAGATACATTAATTAACTTATTTGTGCCTCTGTTTCCCCAGTCATTAGGATTATTAATGTAATGTGTATCCCGTAAGATTCCTTTAAGGATTAGATAAGTGAATATATGTAAATAGTATCTGCACAGGCACATGCTGAAAAAATTTTAGCTACTTTATTATATGTATTATCTCACCTATTCTTTATAACAATACTTTGAGATTGGTGTCATGACCATTTTTATTGTTGTTTTTTTAAAGAAAACCAAAATACAAATACACATTATTTAATGTCCCAGTATCCCTCAAATTAAAGCCTAGACTTGATCGTTATAAAGAGTCACTGCAGCCAAATCATGGATATTTAAGCAATGTCTCTGTTTTATATGTTTATATTACTCAAAGTTCTAAAGATAGGGACCTGTCAAAATAACTAAATTATGGTTTATCCATTAATAATTCTGACCGTAGTCTAACATCAACTTTCAATGTTAGGAGGAAAAAAATGAAAAGGAGATTTAAAAATAATAATGGGATAGAACAGGTTGATCAGATTGGCTTGTCCCCACCGCCAAATGGTCAGGCAGAATTAAGGCTAAAGAAAAAAGGGGGGCGCAGCTCTTGTTTTCTATTCCCTGGCCTCTTCCCAACCTCGCTTCTGTGTTTCCCACTGTTTTATTGTGATGCTTCACGTGATATTTGCTAAATCACTTCCCACCTCTATTTCCCAATATACTTTAATTTCTGATCCCATGCATTTTACTGGTTTGCATTATAATCTTAATGACATTGCACAATGTGCATGAAGGTTTTTTGTACAACAACAAAAATTAACTTCTTCAAAACTGCTTCTTTACCATGTTGATCAACATTCCCATCAGTAACAACTGCCCAGCCACACCTATTGGGTGAGCGTCGGTCTCCGGGTTTGCTTCCTTGTCAAATTTACAGATTATTCCGCATAACTTTTCACCTGCATCTGCACTCTACATGACACAGGTAAGAAAGCACACAGCCAAGTGCAACACTCTCTTTAGAGAGTGAACATGCAGTGCAAATTCATGCTGTGAGGATCCGCAAAGCTCCTTGAGCTTATGAACAGGCGTGAAAAGTGTGACGGCAATCTGAAAAAGCATACTTTAGATAAACTACTATTGTATTATTTAGGGACCAATGAAATTATTTACCCACAAAAGAGCAGTTTATAATGCTGATTTTTTAATATAAAAAAAGGATATAACTTTGATAATCTAAATTAAAAAAAATAAACCTCCCCATTAAAGAATGCACAGGTAAATAATTAAAAAGTCAAAATCAAAATACCAACAATAGTCATGTATTTTATACATAAAAAAAAATCTGCTTTCTCCAGTTTGCATCACAAAAACAATACTTCTTTGCAAAAGCTGAAAAGAGTAGAAACCAGATCCTGAATATTTAATAGAAAATAAAATTATATTTATTTTTAAGTGCATTCTACATTCAACACAACTGCATACTCACAACAAATCTATTGCATTGCCCTGACATAGTTACTGCAAAGGTTTTTCCTTTGCTGTCCCAAGGGCCCAATTGATTTATCTGCCAGAAGCCTAAAGCCCCAAAATAAGATAGCTTTGAGTTTACAGAGGTCATTTTTCATTGTCTAAATAAAAATTTCTAAACAAAAATCTCTCATCCTGTTAACCGCAGGGTCCTTATCTCCCCAGAGGCTAAAGCAACCTGAAAGAAGCCATTTCAATTCTTTCATGAAGAAAGATAAAAGCAAGTTTTCGATTAGAAAGCCCAGAAAAGCCTTCTTATTAAATGTTGGTAGCAGTAACTAGTTGAAAAGGCAAAACTGTCCTAGAATGGGGCGGGGGAAAGAGGGAAATTATTATGCATGAGGCAAACCTTATTCAGAGCCTGGGAAGACAATTGGAGACAGTGACATTCCAGGAGGCAAAAAGAAGTTTAGGAATCCTTGCAACTCTGCACAGTTGTTCTACGCAGGTCCTTAATAATCTGCCTAGTTTTACAAGCATGTTCTCTTAATTGTATGTGCTGCTTTTATCAACTAACATTAACTATGCGTCACAATAATTAGGCATCTAGGCCCTCCTCTCTGATCTGGCATCATTCAAAGTGCTTGCACAGCGAAGGCAGAGGTGGAACGTAGCATGCTATCCTAGCTCCAGAATAATAGATTTTGTGAGGCTGAGCTAAGAGGGAATTATCAAAAATTACTTCACAGACTAAGTTAAAATAAAGAAGATAAACACAAGCACCAATGGTGATGCCCTGGAAAACAAAACAAAACAAAACAGAACAGTGGAAGGAAAGGAGGATTTTGCTATTTGGAGAAACCTGCTCTAAGTGAAGGAGCATAAAAACGTGGCTCATATTTTAAATTAATTCTTTCAATACGATGTAACAGGAAAATGAAATCATTTGGGGGCATGTTTACACTAAAACAAAACTAGTTAGGTACTAGGTAAAGTGCCAGGGTACCATTTCTAACATCTCTGAAAAATAGAAAGACCAGGAATGGGGATGAGGGGTACTTAATTCAGTAAGATTCATTTTTAAAATCTCTTTTCTAAGTTTGTCCTCTAAATGTATATCTTGTTAATTTTTTAGATTTTTATTAATTTTAAATTCTGATGTAAAGAGAGATACCTCCCAGACAAGAATAAACACTCAGGCACATGTCTATAAAAAGAGCAGCTTTCCCTTATCCACCCACTCTTAGCCTTAAGGTAGTACCTACAAATGAATTTAACTTTGTTCCTCTCAGGCAGGTACATATTCTGAAAAGCATCTGAAAGTGCTCTTTATTATGTACTTCACAAAGAAAATTATGTACTTCACTTTTCCTTTTTTCCCCCTAAGAAAATATGAAAATATGATTTCTATACATTTATTATAAAATTTAATTGTCACAAACTGAAGGCTACCCTAATAAACCACTGTCAGAGAGTATGGCTTCATATTAAATATTTTAATGCTAAAATTATTATATCTGATAGGGAATATCTAAATTTTCTAGCAGTGTATTCTGCAGAGAATTCATCCTAGAGGGTTCAGTGAAACCATGTTGCTCAAAAACAGATATAGTATGAGAATATAACTAAGGGCTGTGTGTGTGTGTGTGTGTGTGTGTGTGTGTGTGTACTCTAGCTATGATGGGTAAGTGCTCATACCTGCTTTGAACATTTCTCAGCCAAAATCATCTTGACTATTTTCTGTGAGGCAGAACTTTAAAGATTAATTTATCACTAGTTTATGTGTTTCAAGGGACCCAATACTGCCTCATAAGAAAAGATGTACCCACGAGGCCACCTTCAGGCAAAGTGGGATGGTTTTCTATCCAACAATGAGTCTTCATTATATACCTCAAGTGTTGCTTACAGGGTACTGAACACATGACCAGTTTTACTGTTTCCTAGACATATGGGTCTGCCCTGAACCAGAAATACAAAATGTTTCCTCCCTGGGCCTCCATCAGAGAATAGAATGTTGATCTGCCAGACCTCAAATGTCCATCAAAATCCAAACTGAGGGAACTATGATGGTTGGGGAAGCACTGATAGCCATTCCTCCTATAAATTAAAATTTCTGTTTTGAATCATAATGTCCCACTAGAGAGAATCATATGGCTTCTGTTGGCCTAACACACAATTAATGTCACTGAGTTTTTTATAGATGTCCTGACTCACTTTATAGAAGGATGCATACACCAAGCGGCTCTATAAAATTCTTAATTGTAGTTCATGTAGCAAGGTTGCAGAAGACATTACCCCATGCATCTCTCAGTGTTCCCCATATCAAGATCCACATTAGAAATCTTATTTAGAAATCAGTGTCAAAAAAAAAACACCTATGCTTCCCTTGAAAAACTGTTAGGGCTTACTTATCCTTTCTGATACTAAGTTTTAGATGACTGATTTTATCTGTTTTATTTTTATGTTTTCTAGTATTAAAATGATAAGTTATTTCTCATACTTTTGGAAACACAGTATGGCATAAATAATAAAAGAAATGGTTAAAATCATTGACCTCACATTACAAAAGCCTCACAAATTAACAGGGGCACCTGACAACACTGGCTTGAGTAAGAGAGTCAGGTAAGTCATATGGAGAAAGCAGGACAAAGGTGGTCCGTGGCTAGTGTAGCTGCTCAGCAATGCAGCAGGGGCCACATTGTCCCATCTTTCTGCACTGCTGTCATCAGACTGTTACTTTTTCATCCCTGTTCTTTTTGACTCTTGGTTGTAAGAATGCTGCCAATATTACAAATAATAAGACTACATTCAAAGATAAGAGGCAGAGGGAAGGAACACTACCAGCCTTGCTTAAGTGAGGAAGAAAGCTTCACCAGATGTCCTAACAGACTTTGCCTCATGCCTTGGTGGATATTACCAGAACACGTGAAGCCCTCTTGCTTCAAGGGAGGCTGGGAAAGAGAGCACTGGTTTTCTGGGGCTTGCACTGAGGGTGGCAAGAGAAAGGGTAATAGTGCCCTGGACAGTTTTCTCAGCGGTTAGAGCAGAGGCCCACAGACCAAAGGCTCGTGGGTGGATCACAGGTTTGATTCTCAGTCAAGAGCACGCACCTTGGTTGCGGGTTCTCTCCCTGCCCCTGGTTGGGGGCATGCAGGAGGCAACCGGGCGATGTGTCTCTCTCACATCAACGTTTCCCTCTCTCTCTCTCCCTCCTTCCACTCTCTAAAAAAATCAATGGAATATCCTCAGGTGAGAATTTTTTTAAAAAGAAAGGGTAGTTGTACATAACAAATAAATTACCAAAAACAATATAAAACAACACAAAAGTCTCTGCCACAGTTATTAGGAAACCTCAAAAGAGGCTTCTAAATACTCATCATTAAGTTCAAAAAATAGAGTACTATACTGAGTATGCCCGTATTATGAAACAGCTGGAAAAGTTGGAGAGTTTGTCACCATAATCTGGATGGTTACTTTTTAAAACTGTTGTGATGGCATTGTTCTATCAAGGCTCAGAACAAACAGTGTATAGTTCAATCTTATGATAGTGAATTTAAATCACACATCAGATAGATTTGTTAATAATCTCTACTTTATCTGGCTAACTTCTTGTCAGGCCTAATAGGTTATCACTGTTTGTACATTGTATTATGGGTAAAAATAATAAATGCCAACTCTGCCTGTAACTTTTTATTTTTGCAAAACATTCTTGCTTTCTTTATTAGTATTATATTTGATTTTTGTTTGCTTTGCAAAAATCTTTTCAATTCACACATTCTTTTTATAAGAGCTCATTTAGTTTAAATTACTGAAGTAATCCATAGGTCCATTTTCCAAGGTATATGAAAACTAAAATATCTGACATTAAACTTAGTATGTGTCAGATACAGGTCAAAAGGTTTCATTCACTTCTGGTTTGTTTTATCACAACAGACAAACAAGATAGGTACTATTATTATCTCCCTCTTCTGGATGAAAAAAAATGAGGCTTACTGAACTTTTAGAAGCTAGTCATCTAGTAAACTGTTGGCCTTGAATTCAGAACGAGACTGGTCTAATCCCAAAGCTTCTTTCTTGACCACACTTCCAATAAACTAGTCAACTGAGTAACAGTCAAAATTCAAGCAAGCACAGCCATCAATAAAATAGAATTTTAAGGCATGCTCATATTCTAAGAAAAAGTAAGAAATCAAAACAAAATCAATAAAATGTTATGAATTTATTGAAGGTAAGCCTGTGAAAACTCAGTTCCATTTTACATTTGTACCTATGGTAGAATACAACAAAGGTTATCTCCAGAATGATGGCTGGCATCAAAATGTTTTTAATTATTGTAAGTTCTAAGAAAATAATGTAAATATATTTTATGAAAGTGGAAAACCAAAAGAATATTCTAGTAAACATCAACCAATAAAAAATTCAATAAATTTTAAAGCCCTATTTATGTACAGGCCTTACTTTATATAGGAAACATCATGAGATTTCTATTCCTCAATCTTCCGTAAGTGCAGAAATGACATAAACAACTGTGAACTTTTATTAAAGAAACAAATAAAGCAGTGAACTCAATGAACATTTGATTTTCTGATGACATTCCCACTAGAATTCTTGACTACAGGCACCATTTGCATGTGGAGTGCCGGCAAATTAGCCCACATTTTATAGAAGTGTGTTGACTCTCACTGAACAGACTTCGGTCTATACCACAATCCAACTACAGCACTGCACTCTCTCCCAAAATGCTCAGTTTTTTCTCATGGTGTTTATTCTAAAGGATTTAAGCTAGAATATTTGTTTTAAATTCATTTACTTGTTCTTAAATTCTGGTTCCAAACAATAGCAGGCTTTTGTTTTAACTCTCAAATGAGGTAATAAATAATTAAAATGCTACTATACCCAAATAACTTTCATTCAGTCTATGTCCATGTGTCCTGATTCATTCCAAATGGACATTTTGCAGATATCATCCTCCCTTTCAGATCATGTTATGGGGAATATATTGTTGGTTCTAGCCTCTTTGAGACATTAGATAGTTTGTCCTGCTTTACTATCATTCTGTAAAGTGTAAAATTGCTTTCTAATTACTTAGGTAGACTTAGATGCAGAATCTGATACAAATTAGATTCAACCTTATTTGATAAAAGAGCAACGGTGGAGAAGATCCCAGAGACCTGAACTGATGGTTTGGCACAGCCATTATGGACTGTGATAAATAGACATACTTTTACTCTCTTTTTCCCAAATCAATCTCTGTGTCTTGTACTTCAAATCATTCCCCAAAACATACGAAGTCTTGCTGAGTTCTTTTGTGTTAAACAGGTCTTTTTTCATCAAGATGCCATCAATTTTCACACTCAAACAGGTATTTATCTCATTCCTGAGGACTGGTGGGGTATATCATCAAGAAAATTATGCTCAGGATCACATATCCAATACTAATTTAGATATGTTTCACATTTTCTTTAAAGGTTTGTTTTTTTCCCATCCATTCTTCCATCTAGCTAACATTTATTAGAAACACTGAATATGTGATATGCTCTGCTTAGCAGTTTTCCCCTCAGTCTCATTTCATATTTAAGAGGACTTGCTTGGTTCAGAAAGTGCCCAAACAAGCTAACACAAGCATCTTTTTGAATATAAATAAAAACACCTTATAGAAAAGTGATTATTTCAATTGAAATATTGATAATGTTCCTGAAATTAGCATGTAAGCCTTTGGAGGAAGTTTAACTTTCTCCATGATTAATTTGCCATACTTCTCAGTTAAGGTTATTGGTACACAAACAATCGAACTGGTAGAAAGCACACAGGGAATCTTAATGCAGTCTCTGACCTCAGGGAGCTGATAGTCTTGTGGGAAGGCAGAAAAACAAATATACAATCTAATATAATCTTAAACCATTTCAAGTGATGTGGAAATATAGTGATTTAGGTGGAAGCATTCAGGAAGGCTTCCCAGAGTAGGTGATGTCTTGCTAAGCCTTAAAAGATAAGTTTATTTGGCCAGAAAAGGATAGGTAAAAAAGCATCCAAGCACAGCGAACAGTACCAGGACAGATATGAAGCGTAGGTAGGAAAAGACAACCAGTTCAGTAGGATTGGGTGTAAGATACAAGATATACTAGTGGAGCCTGTAAACAAGGGCCAGGTCAGGTCATTAAAGAAACTCAAAATGTAGCATATCAAAGGGAGACAATGAAGGGATTCAAGGGAGAAAACGAAATAATTAGGTATTAGGTCTGCATTCTAGAGTGTTTGCTCTGACTGCAATCGTTGCTACAGGTTGACTAAGGAATTAAAACAAGAGGCAAGATCTCTCAGTCAATATCAGGATGAAGAGGAGATTCTCTGAAGAGCCTTATCTCCCAGTGGAATCTGTGCATTTGGTGAACCCTGGAATCTGGGGGTTCCCTGACCACACCTGCTTCTGGACTCCCATTCCCTCCCTCCCCTTCATGAGCAACATTCCCCTGCCCCATAACCCGATTACACTTCCTTAATCCTCTCTTCTTTAAGACCTCACTCAACTCCTACCAACTTCCTTCTCCTATGGAGGAGAAAGAGTAAAAAAGAAGCAAATAAACAGCATTTTTTTTTTAAAGTATTGTAAATTTATAGCATTAATCATATATTTATGTATTTCACATACCTAACTATACTAAAAGGAATAGCTGTACATAGTACAGCTGTATGTAGCTTTCTTATATTTCAGGCTTATCCAGTAATATCGATATTTTAGGATGAAAATAATTTAGTAAATACATATGCAACACCAGCCATTGACATAAAGAACACATAATGAATTAGTTACATTCCAGGAGAAAAATCAGATGATTAATTTTCAAGTGTTTCAAGTAGAACATTAAAAGAGGAACAAATAATACAACCATATGTATGGGTGTACAAACACACATACGTACAAACTATGCAAAGAGTTATTTTTCTATTTTAATCTGTGTAGAAAATCTTTATAAAACATACCCTGAAACAGCACAGTAGAAAGTTAAGACAAAAAAAAAGAAGTATTCCACTACTACATAGCTTTCCATGTAGAGCCCATGATGTCCTTGATAGAGGCCATCATGTATTGGGACACACATGCTGTTTTCTACTATTTTTTATCAGCTCTCATTCTTACTCTTCAGGGTTTCTATCATAATAGAAGAAAATAAAATTTTAAACCCAGAAGGATTTTTACAGTAATGCAAGTTATTGATCGGTGCAAATTTTTTCAACTGGAGCTTACTATTGCATCCAGATTCCTTATAGCTCTTGTATGTCCAGCAGGTTAATATTAGTAAAGTACAAATTGTTAGAAAACTACCAGGAATTTTTTCCCCTCAAACGCTGCTACATATTTCAAGCTCCTATGGGGTGATAACGAAAACTTTATTTCTTTGTTTTTAATCCAAACCTCAGACTTAGAATATACTATAAATGATAAAGATCAATCATAAGATACCAATTTAAACCATGTTTTTCCTATTTTGTTAACCACAAAAAATGTATTTTAATGAGCATATTTATGCCTGTTGTCCAGCCCAAAAGGCGTCTCCCCTCACCGCTCAGAAGACCACAAGTGAACTATAGTCACTGCTAATTGCCTTCCTTCCCTAATTGGGCATCGTATCTTTCCACTATTGGCCTCTCCTAGGCTTTGCTTTGAATCTTCTAGCTCTTAGTCTCCAGTTTGTTGGTTTTTAACTAAAGTCATCCTATATCCAACCTCTAGGAACTGTCCTCTACTTCAGGGTCAACTTCATAGGAAATGTAAGTAAGCTTCAAGGTCCCACATTTGCACAGGCTCCTTCCATGGCCCTAAGTGGAAAACTAGCAATATGCCCATAAAGTCTCTCTTTTTATGTACATTGAAAAGTAAGAATTTTTCTAATTATTAAAAAGGAGCCCCATATTTACATAAGCATTAGACCCCACAAAACCCAAAACTGCACGTAATTTCATCCCTAAGCTGTTTTTTTGGTTGATGTTCTCCCTGTAGAACTCTTTTCTCTCCATTTCCACCACTTGGGTTCTACTCACTGAAGCCCACAGGGTTTTCTGATTTGGCCTAGGCTTTTCGAGGTTCCTGGGCAAAATGCCCTGCCAACCTCAGCTCTGAATCCTTCTTATCAGTATAGGAGACTGAGCATCTGAACTATAATAAATAGTATGGAACAAATATTGCCCTAAAAACATGTGTATAAAATGCAAAATTAAGACCTGCACATAAGATAAAAACAAGTTTACTTTCATCATCTGCAGCAAGTTTCTCTGGGACACATCCTAGACCATGAAAACTACTTGTAATGCCAGACACATCTAAACATCTCTGAACGACAAGGTTTAGCCACAGATCTGGGGTCTTGAAAGTGTGTTTGTTTCCACCTAAATGCTTGGCACCTTCGGAGACTACAGCCTAAGTTGATTAAGCTGTGCATGTGGGGCTATCCACCTGCAGAATGGCAGATGGAAAATTATTCAGAAGGAGTAGTTTAATTGGTGACCTTTAAAATAATGATTCATTACCTTAAAACACTTTTATTATGTCAGCATGAGTGCTTCAATTGAAACTAATATATTTAAATCAAAAACAGTAGGTCTTATTTAACCTATCTTTAACCAAAAAAGTACATTTTAAAGGATTCTTTGGAATTCTTTATCGTTCCTTTCTCTTCCCTCTATTCCCCTACCCCCTTTTTGATTCTTTCTTTTCTTTGCTTCTTTCTATCTTCCACCGCCTCCTTTTCTTTTCCCCCCGCTGCCTTCCCTCCATTAAGCTCTGCTCTTGTTACTGGGGTACTCTCCATTTGCTCATTTGCAAATGAAGTGGTATCTTCAGAATGGACTCTGACCTAAAATAGTCAAAGTGCTTTCTATATTTCCTGGAAGCAGTTTGCCCAAAGTGACTTCAGGAATAACTCTTTCAACCAGGCAAAGAAATCAGACAACCAGCATTCAACTGTTGATCCTACTCTTATTAGCTACTATGTGGAGTTTGCTTGGGTATGGAAATAAGATAATAAATGTAAAGCACTTGGAAAGGTTCTGGACTCTTAATAAAAATTAGTTTGTTGCATTCTTCTTCACAGTCTAATGCTGGGTTTTCTATAATGGCTCAAGAAGAACAAAATCATGACATATACTATTACATGTCCAGCCCAAAGGCAATCCTTTTAGGTCTGACATTTGGCTTGGGATTTACACAGAAACATAGAATGACTAAGAAAGTTGGCAGCCCATTAACCAATATGCGGAATGTGTTGCATGACCCACAAAAATCAGATTCCCACATGCTAACATGGGTCTGAACCTAGTGCACATATATGCAAGTAGGCAGCTACTCTAGGACCCAGAAAATAAACGGCTGGGCAGAAGCTACATTTACTAGGACATGTTTGTGATTTTTAAAGCAAAATTTTGTGACCAGTTTTCATTATATTCTGGGCTATGTAATTTATGGCATACACACTTATAAATAAAAGCATGAGAGCCTCTAAATCACTGAGTTAAGCTGAAATGATACCTCTAAGGTTTGGGATTGTAAAAAAATAAAAGGAGACAAAGCAGGGATCATAAGGCAATATTCTACAGGAAGCAAATTGATACCTGGGATTACAGTAGCAATTCCTTTCTGGCTTTTGTGAAGAAACATATTTTAGATAAACAAATAGGCAGAACATTTTGGATCTCTGTAAATAGATCTAAAAAGTCAGACAAGAGCCTTTCCCTATATGGGCACAAATGACATCATTCACAACCTTTTGAGCAATTGGTGCATTTGGAAGAGCTCTAATCTGCAGATACGATACTAAAGTTGGACTATTCACTGTGTTGTACAATATAGTCCTACTGGCAGAGCATGAGAAAGGCAAGCAATGACTAAATTTTTTATGGCTTTTTTTTAATAATAGAATTTCACCTGTGATACTTCCATATGAATGTAGATATATGTCTTTCTGGATCTGAAAACAGTAATAAGGACTGATTTATTTCCATATCACCCTTTTGTGATAAATGCTATTATTGTTTCTTCTAAAAGTTATACAGACTAGGAAGTTAAATGATACACAGAAGAGATCCCAAACCATGGTCATTTTCTATTTTTAAGTCATATGTTCAACAAGTATCAGTAAGGAGTTTGGAGGAGCTTGAAACAAAAAAAGACACATCATGATATTCCTTAAGGAATTTAGAAACAACAGGAGAGAGGAAATGTTACACAAATACTTATGATGTAAGAAGTAGCTTAACATACACTATTAGAAATTCATGAACACTGGGCCACCAAATCCAAAAGAAAGCAGAAGTATGTCCAAGAGGACTGAAAAAAGCTTTGTGGAAAAATATCATTTAACCTAGACCCTGAATTATAAACAGAATTTTGAAACAAAAAATATTGTGAGCTATATTCTAAGAACCCAATTTTAGGTAAAATTGTATTTGTTCCTATTGGATAAAAACCTCTGAGAAGTAAAATTAAAATTTAACAAAAGGAGAATAATCCTTTGACTTTCTTGCTTATAACTTTCACCAATTATTTCTAATCTGGTACAAAGGTCAAAGCATGGTATAAGAAATGATGTGAGCAAAAAATAAAAAATCACTGTCTCTACTGGTTACTGATGATCAGAGATGGAAGGATGGAGCAGCATTACTGATATCATCTGGGGAGCTCTGTGACATGGCCAGAGAGCACTGTAGCTTCAAATAAAAACATGTATATGCTCTCCTATTTAGTTGAGTACTTATTTTAAAAGACATCAGAATAAGAAATATCAATAACAAATTACTACATATTTGTTATGTTTTCTTTTTTAGTGCATTTTTCCACTTACCTAGCAATGAAAAACATTGTTATTTTGATTTTATTTGAACATATATTCATCTGGATAGGGTACAGGATATAAATTGGTTGTGCTGCTTTGATAAAGTACATAAATTACTCTCCCCTTTCTTCATGCCATTCCCTTTCATTATTTATAGTTACGTTCACCAAAGAGAACAAATAAATCCTATGACGACACTATACAAACCCCCGTCGGAAATATTTTCTGTTCGCATACACTGATCCCTTTCACAGGGTAAAGGAACTGCAAACAGCTCCTCATGTCCGAAGTTTCCACTGTGCACTTAGGGTCACTGGTGGACACGTACATAAACAAATGTTACTGTTGGTGAAAACAGACACTGGGGACCTGGAGAAAACAGAGGGGAGGAGTGTTTGATACATGAATAACTAAAAACAAGAATTCCCACCTACTTAAAAATTACTTGCAGGGTTATTATTAAAGCAACTTTCCCGTGAACTCATGTTAATAACTCTGGGTTTGAAAACATCACCTTGGGTCGTTGCTGGTCTATTTCACATTCCTGAAGGTAGTAACTTAAATTGCAGTGCATGGGAGATATATCTGACTACAGTCCTTTGCATAGCAATACAAAGACATTCAGAACCGACAGAAAAAAGTGCATTTGTATACTCAATTTGAATAGAATTAGTAAGTCAGGACCATGCAAACGAATTCAGGTATGAAGGAAACACACCCAGAGAGACAGGAGCAGGATGAGCAGGGGTTGCCGGAGAAGGGAGGGAAGGAGAAGGGGTGGGAGGACCCAGCAAATAGCCTCTTTATACATTGAGACGGTTTTGAGAATAATAATGTGCTAGTTTCTTCTTCTTCTTTTTTTTTTAATCCAAGTAGCTATTGAAGATTGTAATGATTTCAGTCTAAAAAGCAATGCTGGAAAGCCTCTTTGGAGATTGCCAACTCCCACTGAGCAGAAACACTGTGTCCCTGTGCGATGGTGTAATGGAGCCAAACAAAAGAAACACTTCAAGGAAAGGGGAGGCAGGAGAGGGAGGGCGGGGAAGCACAGGGGATGCGGTTCCCAGAGAAACACTAAGAGTTTTAGCCATGGCCAGAAGCAAGCGGAACAGCCCCTAAGGCTGAACCTGACGTGAAGTTAAATCAAAAGCTCCACCATTTAAGTAATATGTTACATAATGATATCCTCAGTCAAAATAACGGTAACTTATCATCAATAATAATGATCTTGTACCACTTGCAGTGGTACCTCTCCCCACTTTAAACCGGCTCAG
The DNA here is from genome assembly GCF_054644295.1 of Miniopterus natalensis. Taxonomy (NCBI): domain Eukaryota; kingdom Metazoa; phylum Chordata; class Mammalia; order Chiroptera; family Miniopteridae; genus Miniopterus; species Miniopterus natalensis. The sequence continues at coordinate 49,831,038 of NC_142085.1, read as the reverse complement.
TTTGATTGCACCTTTTCAGATATCTGTTTGGACTCCCACTGGGAGAAAATATATTTGGAAAGATTATTAGTCATGGAAAAAAGGTTGCTCTGTTGCTTCTGTCTGCTTGCCCGTATCTCTCCCCATTTTCTCCCTTTCCTTTGGCAAAATGAATGCTTTAAAAATCAACATGTGTAACTACACAATGAAAATATCCTAATTAAGATGATTCTACTTAGTTACCTCAGTTCCTATAAAAATTTAAACATGGCTTATTACTTCCAGATTCTGACCATTATAAAAAGGTCAATAATAATTACTGTTTATTTGCTTTCAAATGCTTTTAATGTAAAACTTTTGTGAGATGGTGAGAACCAGTATTGCGTGCACTTTCTAGAAAAAACTCAGATCAGCATTTTAGAAAAGTATACTTAAATTTGTTTTTAATCTCAGATTATTTTAATTGCAGTGTCTATTTTTAAAATGAAATATGAAGGACTCATGTTGCTTAATGCCACTATTTCTATACCAGGAACCGATGCTTCTTGGATATTATATATATCTGTGGTCTAAACCAACTTATAATTTCTAACTATGTCATGAGTCTTTGTATGAGGCTTACCTGTAAGTTTCATTAGCATATCTTGGTATTACTATTAACAGTGCAGTAAAAACGAGGCATCTACTTCTTATAACCAGCAACTTACTACCAATATGATCACACTGGATCCTTCTGATAAAAGACCCTCACATCTCTATTTGGAAAAGAAATCATTGCATCTGAAATTTTTGAAGAAAGGCATTTCAGACAAAAAAAAAAAAAAAAAATGGGGAAAACATGGTAGCCAAAAATGCTAAACCAGCAATGCTGTCAAAATCATTTTTAAGGTCACAAAATATATTGAAAAAAATCTATTATCTAAGATTTTAGTTTCTTAAAGAGACATAATCTTAATTATGATAGTATATATTAACACTGTTACAAAGCTTAATTCTGAAATTTACCAATATATAGAACTTTCATTAATTATTGTACAAAATATTTTACCAAATAACACAAAAATATTATTGACTAATACTCCTTCAAATAATGGTTGTTTGATACAATATGATTACACTTAATATCTGAATAGCTATTAAACATACCTGGCTAAATGACAGAATAACAAAGAACAATAAAGAAATTCTGCTCTCCCTGACAGTTACTGTTTATGATTCTTGGATAAAATAAAATCCTTTTTTGTTTAATATTATTCAAGAATTTTAAAGACCTACTGGTTAATTACATACAAATACATTCTTATTCATAACACTCAAATGTTTTATTTTTATATCTCTTGTCCCTTTTGTTTTTAATTATTAGTGTAAGCATATTATATACAATAATGATAGTTATTATTACCTAATGACTAATATTTATGAAACATTTACCATATGCCATGCACTATTAGAAGAGCTTTATATATACTGTCACATTGAATTCTCACAACAACCTGAAAGATGTCTTTATTATCCCAGTTACATAGATGAAAGGTTGAATAACTTGCCCAAAAGCAAATGCATTTTAAGTGGAAGTCAGAATTAAACCTGGGAGTCTGACTTGTGCATAATACTTCTAGTATTGATAAATCAACACTTTCAATGCCTAAATATATCTATATTCATTTTAATATATTCAAATTGCCATATACTTCTATATGGTATTTCCAAACAGTAAAATATATGTGATTTACCAATAAAATCATAATACACCTTTCAGAGGTGATTATCACATATGCTTGTCCATCCTCCAGAGAATAAAAACTTAAAGGTAGAATGTGGAAAGAAAAGGCAAAAGCATCTCTAATTGACCTCAAGAAGGGAGAAAAGATGGAGGCCACCTAACACTTCAAGGAAGAACAAAGGATTTCAGCCACTTCCTTCATGTTCCTTTTCTTTTGATGGCATTAATAGGACTATAGTTTGTGTTATTAAAAGCACTTGTCAATTAACAATGAATAAGGATCATAGGCCTTTATTTTACCCTTTCCTTGCAAAATCAAGACAACCATTTTCTAGAATTCAAGTTTTTCAGAAGACACTTTAATGCAAATTCTCTTTTTAAATTATGCTGTTTAACAAGACAGTCTGGTAAGTGGTTGTTCATCCCCAACTCAGCAGTCGGTTGCTGCCTAAACTATCAGTAGGTCGGTCTGAAAAAACACCTCTGGTAACATTAGAGAACTCTAGACGATGACGGTCTGCAGCAGGCTTACCCTCACTTTTAAGTCTGCCTGGAACTGAGTTGCCATTTACACTCACAAAAGAAACACTGGGGTATAAGCAAAGCAACCTGGGACAGTAAAAGACGAAGTTAGAAAAACATAAGCTCTGTTCTTCGGAAACTTACAACCTAGTGAATGAGTGGCAGAGACTGAGGATGTTTGTAGCTCTGAGGTACTGTGCAGATTGTTTAGAAGGACAATGTTACATAATCCAAGAAGGGCCGGGGCTGAGGGAGCGTAATCAGGAAGGCTGCACAGGACAGATGACTTGTGTCTGTCTGGGTCTTGCAGAAGGTTTTGTCATCAAGTCAACCAAAGAGAACAGGGAGAAGGTTGTGCCGAGATGAAAACATTTCTTGCCAGAAGAAAAATAAAACATCCAGTGAATTTCACTTGTGCAGCAATCAGTTCTTAGAAACTACTCACAAACTCCAGCGGAGCAGAAGGTTTCTTATCCGTTCCCTGCAAGTTTTTAATCCCACATGGGGCTCTCCACATTCATTCGCCAAGAGAATGAATGTGGGGCAGCAGTGGTGAAATCACCCAGCAATGATTTTAACCCCTCCGCCCTCCTTCATTTAATCACAGCACCTTCCTCCAATTTTGCTATTCCTCTGTTTGGAGTTCTGTTAAGCAGGGTGTTTGTGGCTTTAAAAAATGCAAAATGGTTGCCAAAAAGAACAGTTTTGCCATGTAGCAAATGTTCATACTCTGCAATGCTAATTTATGTCCTTTCCTATAGTTATACAGGTTGCTGTGTGCAATGAATTAAACATTAATGAAGATTATCTGATGATGCTATTAGGGGATATACCGAGAAAATAGATGTTTGAGTACAGGTGTTGCCATTCTAAGGAGGTGGCTTTTTTTCAAGATTTGAAAAGCGACAGAAATGCAAGCATTTGGAAAATGCAACTATTGAAAAACTTAGCATGAGTGATTTTCTGTTTCCTAATCTGGCAATCATTACATGGATATGTGCAGTTTGAAAAAATTTTCCAGTCCTGTACTTACAATAGGTATAATTTCATATGTGTATATTATATATTAATAAAAATTTTAAGAAACTTCAGCAATTAGCAATGAAATGCTAATTGACATATAAATATATTTTTAGTTCCAAATCTAAAATGAAAGCACCAAATAGGAGAAAATTCTTCCCCCATAGAAATGGATTGTTTCATCTCTCAAAGAAATTCGGCCACACGGATTAGGTAATTCTGGCTATGTGATATTCAGGGGAAATTCCCCTAAAATATATACTTATGAATAAGACATGAAATGCTATTTTTAAAATTTTTATTTCAGCTCAATTCATTGCTGCTTTTGTTTCCACCTTTGTGTTTCTTGCTGTATAAGAGAACTGAACAGCCCTGACAGATAGTTTATGTGCCATTTAACAACAGAGAGGGAGGCTCCATCAGCCACGAGTGGCAATGAGCTGACTGACTTCATGGGATACTATAGGTGGGAAAATTACCTTGATGTCTTCTACTGGTGCTGATTTTTCCTTCTGCTGACACTCTGATGCTCTGAAAGTTGCTTTGCTCACATCCCCTGTTACTGGTGTCAAAGCACACTCTCAATCTTCACATGCCAAAAGAGGAGGAAAACCTGATTTCAATGCCCAAAAGACTTAGCTCCTGTCAAAGATATTCATTTAACACTCACAGTTGGTCTATGGCAACTTGAAGACGTTGTCTTAAAAAGTAGGGCTTGTAGGGGGTGGGGTGGAGAAGAAAAGGCCTTGCTTTCTAGGGAAATCTTGTGCTTTTCATATCCTGAAGGCATGTAATAAGAGGCTGTGCACTCATAAATGAAGAGGGCAATTTCAACTGTTATTTACAAGATCTGCGCTTCTTCAGGAGAAGGGGGTGGGGTTAGCCAGCATGATAAAATCATTACAATTGGCTAAGAAAGGGATATCTCAAAAACAATAAAAAGTTTATTATTTGAAAAGCTTTCTCCTATAAAAATAACTGCCACTCAATCTTATTTCTTATTTAGTTTGGTCAGTTACAGCTAATAAATTTCATGATAAAAAACAACAACCATCACCAGCATTAATTGCAAACCTTGAATTTTCTTAATATTTCAGCACTCTAAATACAATACCCAAAACACAGTCATTTGTAAATGTGTGTAGCACCTAATCCTAATCTACATGAAATAAGCACAGAAAACTCCAAGGCATTTATAAAAAGGTAATCAAATATTTTAGTAGATATCTACTATCTGACCAAGGGCAGGCAGATGACAAGCCATTCTATTCCCTCTGACTACATATACATTCATATCGCATGTTCACTCCAGACCATTTATTCATCTCCCACCCCTACCTCACTCAGATATTCCTCTCCAGTAGTTTGTGCCATTCCAAGATCCACCCCAGCACACAGTAAAGTACATAAACTTAGTTCATTGAGCCCTCTTTTCTTTCCTTTAACTATTTTTTTTAAATGGAGCATTTTACACAATAAATCCTAATTCAGCCAATACCAGTTCATTCAAACAGCATCTAAATTTTAAAATTGGCTCCTTTTCAGACAATTAGTCGGGGTGCCAATTTCCCAGTCAAATAAAACCATTTTCCCATTAACATTTTTGGTTATATAACCTGCTATACAAATCTAATACTATTAAAACTCAATGTGCAAATTAAGTCCCTAGAATATCTCAGTTGCTAATTTGGTCAGATAATTCCAAGCATACATTTTGCTGTCATTTAAATTGGAGATTTTTCTGCTGGCTGATTGCTTTCCAAGGGTGAGAATGTGGCTGAAGAACCCAGTGCATGTCTCAGATTTTCCACACTTTGTACACATGGAAGCTGTCTTTGGGCTGGGACTCTCTCCTCTGTCTGTAGAGCATATTGTACTTGCAGCCTTGCCTTTCCTCCTTCTAGGCTGCCAGACACATTTGCCCAAAATGAGTCACTCAGTCTTTGATTTTTGCATTTGAGTTTGGCCTGTCTGATGTTGTTTGCACAGCCATGCCACATTGTTAGAAGTTGTGATTCAATGTGTCCTTGGAGCTTTTCTTTTGCCAATCCTGCCTTCTTGTAGTGCCCCAATTTCAGCTCACTGTTGAGCGGCTGACTCAGAGCCTTAAAGTAAAACATCCCCATGCTTGTCCAGTTCCTATGCTTGCTGCTGTGCTGGTCTTCATTTCACAGTTACTAGCCCTGCTGGGCACACAGTTTCAGTAATCTTGCTTCTCCATTTATGTCACATATGTCTTGCAGGTGATGTGGGAAGCTGCCTGCGACATCTGTGACAGATCCAGACCTCCCAACCATATGGGAGATTGGACAGTACCAAACACTTGATTGGATCCAGAGTTTGGTGCCACATTTACTGCCAACCAAAAGGCACATGGGCCGTCTTGAGTTGGTTTCTATTTCTTTGTTTCCCAGAGCTACAATTCATAGTAGTTTTATTTTCAACATCAGTTAACACACTACCATCATCTATGGACTACTGGTTACTAGTTACATCACTTCTCAGTTCCACTCTTGGACAAATTACTTAGCCTCTTTTAATATCAATTTCCTTATTTGTAAAACTATGATAATAACCATTCTGATTATTAATAGTTAATAACATATTAACATAAGAGACAAATTAAGAGAGATGATAGATGTAAATTGCTTAAAATATACAAATGCTCCATAAATGTTAGCTATTGGAGTACATATGGCAAAACTAGGTTCTTTAGGTATTAGTACAGCATAATTACCTTGTAAAAGGTTTATGCTAACTTACTCAATCAGCTCTCATTTTATTCCTTCATCTATTGTAATTTTCATTAAATCTGTCTTGAAAAATATAAGAACATAAGTCTCTAATACTTGTTTCAGTCCCCGGACCAACTAAAATGTTTCGGTCCATTTCATACTCCCTTCCCAAATAACATTAACACTAACACTCCATTCTCTCTATGAGTAGGGGGCAGGAATCCACTCTTGAAACGTCCCAGTTCAGCAAGAGTTCTTGGGGCCACATAGACTCCTGCCCACTACTGATCTTTCCATTGCGTGTCCACCCTCCCAATGCTCAGTTCTGAACTGGAGTCAAAGATTGGTTTTCTAGACCCTCATTCAGTTCCACAATTTTGACCTTAGAGTCTAGTTAATTAAACCATTATCTCTAGCTTTGGTTCCCAGACTGACTTGTCACAATGATGCCATCTAACCTCAAAGGGATCTTGACAGGCATCTTGTCTTTCACGGAAGGAATCTTTTTCTGCCTGTTGAGTAGTCTGCTGAAAGACTTGGTAAAGGAGATCTTATTTATTGGCAAATCCTTTCCAATGTTAATAAATCATTGTCTTTTATACAGTCAAAAATCTGTCTACTTGGCAGTATATATAATATGTATTATATATTATTATATATTCATATACCTATTACTATTATAATAAATAAATGACTGCATTTTTGCATGCCTAATCTTCAATATGCGGCAAAAAACTACAAAGTCATCCTCAAATTTTAATTTTTCCAACTAAAATATCATCGATTCTTTCCTCTTCATGATTTCTATCCTTCACATCTGTGTGACTCTTCATTTAGTTCTCAGACATACTTAAGCTATACTTGCTTTTGTAGAAAGAACTATTTCTTTGAAAAAAACACAGTAAAACAAAAAAATTGAGTAATTTGGGTTTTTTTCCTTCTTTTTGTCATAACAGTACATTTTCCCAAAGGCAGTAAGCTGATTCCTTTTCTTGCCCTAAACGTTGCTCCCCAAGGCCCTTTATCCCTGACCATTTTTTCTGCAAATATTAAGATTTCGGGCACTAGCTTTACCATTGCTGTCACACATGTGTGATTCACTTGAACTCTTCCTTGGCTACGGACTCCTTATTCTACCTCTCATGATTATGTGCTTTCTGGGTGTGCATAACCTAAGGAGTTACACACTGGTCCCATACATCTACTTATTTTAGAGTCTCTGAACATGGAATTATACATATGTTTCTCTGAACTCTTTGAATGCTATTGTCTGAAATTGTAAGGTAACCATATTTGGTTACACATTCATGTGACTATTTAAAATTCTAATATAAAAATACTACTTTCTGTAAAGTTTGATTTAGCTACCACTTTATGTATAAGTTCTTGTACAGGAACAGTTGAATTTATCACACTGCACTTTACTCTCATGAGAGACTAGGAGAGTAAAAGCACATCAAATATACTTTAGATCACTGGTGTATAACAACAGTTCTGCTATCCATCCTTGGCTCTGCCACTGGATCAGGCATATTATTGAAAACAGGAAAGTTTAAGGCACACCTTCCTTTAGGTAGACTGTGGATTCACACACATATACAAAACTACTTTTTCAACATCAAATGCTACAAATTAGATGATTCTTATAAATAAGGTTTAGTCGTCCATTTAATCATAAATCTAATCCAATCAATTTCAGTGATAGCAATGATATTGCTATTCTATTTTAGTATTTCATATGAAATGTGTGCATATATATATATTCATGATTTGTGTGTGTATATGTGATTATATATGTATATGTATTTTTAAATACTTATTATTCTGTGTCCTGATCCTTTCCTCTGTTGTTTCTTTCTTAGAATTATTGGGCACTTTTTTGACACAGTTTCATATTTTTTCAAAGCTATTATTTTGTTCATTCTTGCTTCCATCCATAATGTCATTATTATGGATATGCTATACTTATTAAACTAATTAGTATCCAGTTTTTAAAATATTAATTGGAATGATTTGTCTTTCTCAGATGTTATTTTGAATTCCTGCTAATCAGATGAGTGAGTTTATTGCAAAGTATACTCTGTCTGATGTTTTAAGAACTCATCATCAATCAGGTGGCAATTTGTCTGAAATTGTCAGCCACAGGTCACAAAAATAATATGATAGATTTTTTTTTGATAATACATTCTTCTTACCTATCCAAAATAATGGTCTTGCACTGAGAAGACATGAAAACATCTGTGCACTCAAAGCTTTCCGTTTCCTTCCCAGGAAGACATATTCCATACTTTTGCACCGCCCTTGTTCAATTATTTAACAAATATTTCATTGAGTGCCTTCTCTGTAGTCATTTTTCTGGCCAGATAGGCAGGTGAATCTGCTATGATGGAACAGACTTAGTCACTGGGTTAACTGGCTATAATGGACATGTTGTGCATAATTCATGGTTGCAGTGGGGACAGGACTTCAGGTCTGAAGCCAAATCCTACTTAGGATAGTCTCATCCATTCAGTACATTCACCTGATCTTTCATTCAAGTCCTCCTCCAGAATTTTCCCCAGAGTATGCTGAGACTGTTGTTATACATGATCAGAAAGATTTATTTCAACTATCTACCCAGGCATGGAAAGACTCAGAGTTCTCTCCTTAAAGAAGGTGATGGGTCCTTGCTCTGATAAGGCAGATGTACTGGTTGAATATTTTCATGAAGAGAACTTGAAAGTCAGAAAAGCAACACTTCCCTACTAGACGATTACTATCTTTCTCCTGCTTTGGGGCATTCTTCACATCTATACATTTTCATAGGCTTGCTATTAAAGAAATCATGTTCTCTAACTTTGTCTGTTGGCATCTCTGCATCAATGACCATCACCACTGTGACGACCACAGAAACACTGTCAGAAATCAGCATACCTCTAACTTAGCTATATCAAGTCAACATTTCACCAATACAGCTCTACCTCTGTGCATGTTTGACAGAAATTTGATAGGACCCCTGGTGCCCCTAAATTTATCTGCTCTGGGACAAATCTATCTTTTTATAGCTCATTGTTATGATTTTTCTTCTGTTGTCTGCTTCTACACACATGAGGCACAATGGCAATAATTATAATGATTAAATCTTCATGAAAGATGGCTACTTCAAAAATGATGTAGTTGGTACTATCAATGATATTCACAGCTAGGGCCCGTTAGCTATGTACTTGTGGGTATTTTTAAAATTTCTTAATTCTCAAAGAAATGTCCACTATATCAAGGATATAAGACCATTATAAAGTACTTTTGGATAATGAAGAAGAACATAGAGTCAGGGTGTAAAGTGACTTCTAAAACACCAAAGAACTACACAAAACATAAGTTAATGATTGTTTACACACATTAAACTCAACATAATCAACATTAAAAATCTCTTGTGTTTAAACTATTATAGCAGCGTTCCATAAGAATTTATTGTCTCCAGTGTGTATGCAGCCTTCCTTCATGGACTACTCCTGTTCCCCCATAATAATCTTTAAGAATTTTATACTCTCATGCATATCAAATTCAAATTTTCAAGCTGGCATCCCTAGCCCTGTACCATCACTGATTTCTAACATACATCAAACTCACTCTCCAGTGCTGACGTTTGGTGCTCTTTCTTTAAGAACTATTCAAAGCACACTTTTTCAATGATGTTATCTCTCTTGCCAATATCTGTACCCTTCTATCACTCCTAAAACTTGTCAAAATACATTTTCTACCTTCTTTTATAAGTAAACTTTTTATAGAAGTAACATATCTGTCTTAGTTAGCTCGAGCTGCCATAACAAAATAGCATAAACTGGGTGGCTTAAACAACATAAATTCATTTTCTCATAGTTCTGAAGGCTGATTTCTGAAGGTGCCAGCATGGTCAGGTTCTGAAGAAGGCTCTCTTCCTGGCTTTCAGATGGTCACTTCACTGTGTCCTCACATGGCAGAGAAAGAGAGAGAGGGATGGGGTTGAGAGAGAGAGAGACAGCAAGTTCTCTGGTGTCTCTTCTTATGAAGATACTAATCCCATCCTGAGGGCCCCACTCTCATGACCTCAATTAAACCCAATTATCTTCCAAACACAATCACATTAGGGGTTAGAGTTTCAACATAAATTTGAGGCAAACACAATTCAGCCTATAGCAAATATACATTCAGGGAAGTGAACAAATAATAATAATACATTTTGATTAACTATTTCACTCCATAGATGAAGAAATAAAAATTGCCAGGAGGCTGAAGTTACTCTTATGCTATTTCCTATTCATGACTCTACAAACAGGCCCATTATTCTGATTGCCATCACCATAGGTAGTTCCCCTGTTTCCAAACTTCATACAGATGGAATTACTTGTACTCTATGTGTGTGGCTTCTTTTGGTCAATATTATGTTTGAAAGGTTCATCCACATTTTCACATAGAGCAGTAATTTGCTAGTTTTTATTGTTGTACAAAATTTCTATTGTTTGAAGCATCACAATTCATTTTTCTATTATATTGCAGATAGACATTTGTGTTTTTTCAGTTAGCAGCCATTATAAATAAAGTCTTTTGATGAACATTCTTATATGTTTCTGGTACACATATCTATGCACTGTGGGAGTATATATGTATTTAGAAGTGAAGTTACTAAATCTAGCATGGATTATGTTAAAACTTAATACATAATTCAATATTCACAATATCATAAGTTTTGTTAAAGCCTCTTTTAGTTTAAGTAAGTGCTTTTCTGTTCCTAGATTGCTAAGGTTTTTATCATGAATCACTGTGGAATTTTATCAAATGCTTTTCTGCATCTTTTGAAATGATTACATGGTTTTTCTCCTTTATTTAGTTAATGGAGTAAAATATACAGATTGATTTTTCTTGAATGTTGAACAAACTTAAGATTCCTGAAATGAATCTAGCATTTTTGTGTGTATTAAAATGTTCATGTGCTATTCAACATTATATGCTGACACTGAGTTTAATATTTTTTTCTCTGCGTTCATAAAAGATTGGTTTGTAATTTGCCCTTCTTGTAAAGTCCTTGTCAGGTTTGAGTATAAAGTTTATGCTAGTCTCCTAAAACACGTCTATGAAATGGAAAGTATTCCATCTTTTTCCCCTGAAAATTTGTATAATATTGTTTTTATATCTTCCTTTAAGGTTAAAGTCATCTAGGCCTGGAGGTTTTTGTGTTTGTTTATTTGTTGGTTTTGTTTTGGTTTTTTTGCAGGGGGGTTAAATTATAGATTTGGCTTTTTTAATAAATATGATACTACACATAATTAAATTACTTTTTGTATCCAGTTATAAGTTATTTTCAGGAATTTGAATTTCATATACATTTTTATAATATCATACTGTTTATATTATTAGGACTGATAATTATGTATATTATCAGGATTTCTGATGATGTGGCTTTTTTTTATTCCTGGTATTGGTACATTGTACCTTCTTTCTTTTTTTCTCCCTTGACCAATCTTAGGAGGTTATCAGTACTATTTTTCTTTCCAAGGGATCAACTCTTTGCTACGTTGATTTTTTCAATTGCTCATTTATCTCTTATATTATTAATTTATGTTCATATTATCATTATTTCTTCATCACTACTTTCTTTGCATTTAGTTCTTGTTATCTCTCTAGTCTCTTGAGATGTATACCAACAGAGTCATTGATACTCGGCCTTTTTTTCTATATATGCATTTATGGCTATATATTTCCCTCTAAGCAGGCTTTCTGCATGCCATCGGTTTCAATACATTATTTTCATTATTCGATTCATAATATTTTTTTCCTGTTTTCTCTGACTCATGAATAGTTTAGAGGCACAATGGTTAATCTCTGAACATTTGGGTATTTTCTAGTTATATCTTTTGTTAATAAAATCAACTTTGATTCCCCTGTGGTCAGAGAACATACTCTAAGTTCAGTTCTTTGAAATGTATTGCGACCGGCTTTATGGAAATATTCATATTTGGCTGTTTGAAATTCAGTGTTCTAAATATGTGAAATTGTTAATTGTGGGTTTCATATCCTCCACTGTTATATTCATTTCTTCTCTCTCTTTTTTTATCAGTTAGAGAATTATGTTTAATCTTCAAATATGAGTTTGTAATATTCTATTTTAGCTTACAACAGTCTCAATTTTTGCTTTGCCTATATTGATTATGTATTATGTGTATATAAATCCAGAAATGTTTTATTTTCCTAGTGAATCCTTCAGGCGTTATGAAATCTTCATCTTTAAGAACAGTTTTTGCCGTAATTTCTACTCTTTTTATTAGAATAGTGCGTTCTGCCTTTTGTGTTGTTGTGTTGTTGTTTTTCAATTTATAATGCATTGCTAAAAAGTACATAGTACATCATATTTATTCTTTATTCTATCTGACATTTGTCTTTTTATTTTTTTAAATATGTCTTTATTGATTTCAGAGAGAGGAATGGAGAGGGAGGGAGGGAGCTAGAAACATCAATGATGAGAATCATTGATCAGCTGCCTCCTGCATGCCCTCTACTGGGGATCGAGCCCGCAACCCGGGCGTTTGCCCTGATGGGGAATCGAACCATGATCTCCAAGAACATACGTCGATGCTCAACTGCTGAGCCACGCCAGCTGAGCACGACATTTGTCTTTTAATTAAGTCTGTTTACAAGAAATAAAACTACTGATATATTTGAATATAAACTTACCATCATACTATTTGCTTTGTATTATCCAATTTGTTCTTGCTATTTTTTCCCCTTTCTTTTTGTATTTTGGAATAAGAATTTTTTATTATCCCATTTTCTTAAGGGTATTAAGCACAGATATTTTTATGTTGTATATAATAAAGTTCAATATTTCATGATTCTGGGATTTTGGGATATTCCCTCTCTTAGGGTGCATTTTCCAATTGCATTGCAGATGGAGAGTATAAAGATTTAAATGCTCTGGATGATATTTTCTCTAGAAAGGCAGTTTGATTAGGACAGTTCATGTGGTTCTTAGTAAGAGTTGAGATGATTTGAGGCTGGACTTTAAAATTTGTGAGGACTGGTTTACTTCTGACTTGCTCTTATTCCTAGAGCACAGACTTTCTGGGTTCTCAACTCTAAATCTAGGTTATTTTCAAGGTCCCTTTTCCTTGGCAGAAATTTTCCTGTTACTTCTGTCCCCAGCACTATGAAACTGCACAGAACTCTGCTTATTCTTCCTGACATCCTGGACTCCCATCCCATGAAGTTTAGGAATCTGCAAATCCCTCAAGGGGTACAGTGTCACTGAATGTCACTTTCACGGCAATATGTTTCCTTTTTTTTTTGAGAACTTAGTCATTCAAAACCTGGCTACTTTTGTGTTTCTACACTGCCTTCAATAGGCTACGTTTTGCGTTTGTTCTAGCTTTTATACTGTTCTCCATTCAAAGTCTGTTCTGGTAACAAGATACTTTACCATAGTTCAAGAAAAAAAAATTAGTATATCTTTTATAGTTTTGGGGGCTGTATGATGATTTAATGGATATGTTAGTCTTATATCCATTACTAATCCTTACAGGCAAGAATTCAGACATCATCTTTGGTTGTTCAGGGACTAACAAAGAGTCAGCTGTTTAAAAAAAAAAAAAAAAAAAGAATTTCAATTATACTTATTCCTCTCGAAAAAATTTGTCACACACTTTTCTCTTCTGAGCTACTTATGCCCTCCTGCATACCTCTTTCCTGATTGCCAGTATCATCCTTCAATTCTTTCGCTGATCTTCTTAAAACATTGTTTTAAAATAGTGCAGGATATTTTTCTAACCAGGTGTAATCAGCATAATCTATCACCCCTCAGCAAGCACATTCTCAATGTCCTGTGCCACCATGGATGCTGAAGTGAAGTCAGTATTCTCCCTTCCCTCAAGCAGACTGAGCCCCTTGACAGCAAGAGCTGCCTCTTTTTCTTAGCATTTATCCCCTTAGGAAGTGAGTTCAGTACCATGTACAACAGTGGCAGTTTGCAACATGTGGACATGGTCATCTGCAAACCATAGAAAGGGGTCTAAATTATATTTGAGTTGAATGGGAATAACAAGCCATAATCATATCAGAATTAATAAAATTTCTCCAATAATGTAAGCAAAATGGAGACTTTTCATTAAATCAATGTCTTACAAATGCCTGCATTTATCTTCATATCCCTAGAATCTGTTCTCTAGTCTGAATATACCTACTTTTTAATAGAACTTGATGGCAAACTCTGAGGTGAAATGTTGATCTTTATGTTTAAGTATCTCTATGTATTGAAACTGATAATAAATAATCCTTTAATCAGAGATTATACTTAATAAAAATATAAAGAGATACACGGAGAGTAAAATATCAATATCGCTCTTTATCCATATACAAATATAGACTGAAGCATTTCCTACCACTTAACATTCAGAATTATATTGGACCTAACCCAATTCTACCTTTACATATCAGAACAAAGACATATGGAATTTTTAAAAAATCATATCAGTCTTTGAAGATAGCAAACATGCCCTTCTGAGTGTCACTTTTATCTAATTCAGCATCATTTACCTGTTATAAATATTCAAAATAATAAAAAATAAAAGATGAAAACACCTGCACAAAAGAATGCTCAATTCAACTATTAAACAAAAAAGAAAAATACGTAAACATGGCACAGTAGGAGAATAAAGCTTCTGGGGAAAGAAAGCAAAGCTGTGTGACAGATGGAAAGGTCTCAATGGATGAATGGTACTACTACAAATAAGTAGCAGGCAGCCAGAGGGAATCAAATAATGATTATGGAAGAAAAATGAGGGTTAAAAAAGATGAAAAGAATGTTTTGACTCAAGCTAAAGATTCTATATTAATAAAATTTCCTATTTAAAAAATATATTTAATTACACATCCACAAAAAATAGAAAATAATTCATGTCAAACAGGGTAGAAAGCTGACAAGTGAAGCAGTATAGACAATATAAAAAGCTCAACATGTCCTTGGAGAGGAAGGAATGCATTCCACAATTTGTACTGGCATGCCCCCAAACCTGAACAGATTACTTTCTGACGATCAATATCTGTAACCACCAGAGGCCTGTTAGAGAGTTTTTTAAAAATCAGCTTCAAAGAGACCTGGTCCCCAGCTTACATTTTATTTTTGCCAGTGGGTGCTGAGGTAAGAGTTTTGGACAAGGCTCATTTTTCTTCTCTTTATAGGGCTGTGCATTGAATATGAAGCGCCCTAGCATGTTCTTGGGCTCTAGTCAGCTGGATTCAGGTCCTGATTATAGATAATGTGAGAGAGAACCAAGCTCCTCACCAACCTGAAATCAGCTTGTGCACATTTAACTCAATGAAAATTGCTGGCCCCATTTCAGCTAGGTTTCCAATAGTAGGCACTCATTCGTCAGTCTAAATCATCAATCTAATTTAGAGTATAAATGGAATATTATCTTTCTGAGTTAAGTGGTGTTATAATTAACTGATTTGAAAACCTAGAACATTTTCTCCCTTCCCATTTCTATAATATGCACAAATATCAGTGAATCAAAGCAATAGTTTTCCTAATATCTTTCAATTCGTAATGAAATAATTAAAAATCTATTTCTAACAGTACAGCAAATCAAAAACAAACATCATTAGGTGTACTTGGGCATCCTGTACATTCTACCCTTCTCTCGGCAGTTGATAATGCTCACTGTCAAGTGAACAGCTATGAGAGGTCCCACAGCAAAAAACCTATTTAGGCTTTTTTAAGCTAAAAAATCAGAAATTATTTAAAATCCCAATAAAACTTTAGGGTATATCCATCTGGAGTTATTTGCCAAAACTATGCCTTGGGCTTCACTCAACTACACTTGTTTATCTCTCCCTTGGCTAAAATAATTTTTTCTAAGTAGTGAAGGTGAAAACTAGTAAGGAGGCAGAGACTGATATTTCTACTACTTCTCATTTAATACCCAGAACCTGCCTAAACGTAACCACAGTGGAATTGTAGAATGTGTGTAAGGGCAATGGTGGGGGCTGAAAAAGAGGTAGACTTAAGGAAAATCTCACACTGTAGGCCATGTTAAGGGGGTTGGATTTTATTCCAACAGCTGCTAGTCGCTATAGGGATTTAGTAAGAGAGTAGCATTATCAAGATGGAGTTTCAGAAAAATCCTCCTGGTTACCTTTTGAAGAATGATTGGGGAGAGGGCATGATTGGAGGCAAGGATCTGTTAGAAGGACATTGAACCATTCTTGAAAGGGACAATAAACATGACCTAAACTGAAGGAAGAATAGATACAAAAGGATCACTTTAACATTTATTTAGAATGTTGAATCAATAGAAATTAGTGATGAGATGTTAAAAGGAAAGAGAAAATTGAAGAACAGGCATGTTTGGGATCTTGAACCAATGAGAACCAGAACACAGGTGGTAGAAAATATAAAGGGAACACAAAGAGTTGTGTTTTGGATATATTGACTCAGAGGTGACTCTAGGAAATGCAGAAATGACCAACAGGCAATTGAATATTCAGAAATGGAAACAGAAAAGACAACTAGAATAAATTTCTAAATGTGGGTTTGCAAGTGGCAATGGACTCCTCTTTAAAAAAGTCAGTGTGTTCCAGCTGATTAAGATTAATAAACACAGATGCCTCAGAATCATTGTATTAAAGAAACAGTGGAATATTCAAAATCATTTTTATTTTTTAAAAAGAGATAATACCTAAATATCAACATCCTATTAACAAAAACTGCAGTTTGAAAGAACAGAGTCATTAGTTGCATGTTAAACTTTTTTATCTTTTAAGGTGGGCATCTAGGAGCAATCAATAGATATGTTTCCAACTTACGGAAGGAGAAAAGATATGTCAACAAAAATTCTTAAAAATGAGAAAGCAATAAGGAAAGAGCAAAGGTGGATTATAAAAACAAAAGAAAGCCTGAAACATTTCAGAAACAAGATAAACATATCAGATATGACATTTAATGACAAAAAAATTCCCTCAGCTGCCCTGGTTTGTGTGGCTCAGTGGTTGAGTATTGTCCTGACGATGTTTCCTTCTCTCTCCCTCTCCCACTCTCCCTTCTTCTCTCCCTGAAATCAATTTAAAAAAAAACAAAATTAAAAAAATTCCCTCAGGTTTGCTTAGGAATTTTGTCATCTATTTTCATGAGTAATCAGCCTGTAATTTTCCTTTCTTGTAGTGATTTTTCATTAATTTGTTTTGATAAATGTATGTTTAATAATGTATCCATTTTATATATTCTTAAGATTATTGATATAAAATTATACATCAGTATATTATTCTGTGTATACTCTTCCATATCTATAGTTATACTCCATTTTCATTCTTAATCTTGTTTACAACAATGATCTGTTCCCTAGAGTTTTGTCTATTTTAAGTGCTTTTTAAAGGGTTTTATCAATCCTCTCTAATATTTATTTGTGTAACATCGATTTCTGTTCTTATTTCAATTCTTTTCAATTTTTTTGTAGTTGTTCTTTTTTCTCTTTCTTTTTTTACTATGTCTTTATTGATTTCAGAGTGAGAAATGGAGGGAGAGAAAGAGATAGAAACATCAATGATGAGAGAGTCATTGATCAGCTGCCTCCTGCAAGCCCCCTGCTGGGGGTGAAACCTGAAACCCGGGCATGTGCCCTGACTGAGAATTGAACTACAATCTCCTGGTCAATGCTCAACCGCTGAGCAACACCAGCTGGGCTACAATTGTTCTTTTATTTCTAACATGTCAGTTTGGATGGTTATATTTTGTTCATTTCTAATATAAGCACTTAGGGCTATAAATTTCTTTCTAAATTTCATTTTACCTGTATCCCAAAGATTTTGAAATATAGTATTTTTTAAATGATTCTTTTCTAAATATTATTTATTGTCCATTATGAATTTCAGTTTTTGTTCACTCTTAATTGCTAACTCAACTGCATTATAGACAAAGAATGGTCTTTATGGCACCAATCTTTGGATTTTGTCAAGGTTAGTTTTTATGTCCTAGCACACAGACAATTTTTATATATGTTCCAGATGTTTAAAAAGAATGCATAGTTCACAGTTGTTGCATAAAGTACTTCAATGTCTGTTCATTAGATGAACTTGTAATTGTGCTATTCAAATTTCAATATCTCATTATTTTATCTGCCTGATTTATCATTTACTCAGTTATTTATTATTTATTTATTTATTTATTTATTTTTAATCCTCACCTGAGGATATGTATTTTTTTAATTGATTTTGAGAGAGAGAGAAACATCAATCGGTGCTCTCTCATATTCGCCCCGACTGGGGATCAAACCCACAACCTAGGTATGTGCCCTGACCAGGGATTGAACCTGAAACCCTTTGGAACAATGCTCCGACCAACTGTGCTACCCTGCCATGGCCTACTCAGAGTTAAATTATTCAGTAGTAAGTCAGACTTGGTAATTTTACTTTGTAGTTTTGCCAATTTTTTAAAAATACTTTGAGGTTATATTTTTATGTTCCTTGAGCTTGGAAACTTTTATCATCATAATATAATCTTTTTATCTGTCACAATGCTTATTTGCCTTCTGTCCATTTTGTCTAAATTTAATATAATTAAATAAGCTTTCAATTTGTTAGACTATCTGGTATATATTTTGACCTCCTTTGAATTTCATATTTCTCTATAAATTTCCAATGAGTCTCTTATAAACAGTATATAGCTAGATTTTAACAGTCTGCAAATCTTTGTTTTTAATGTGAGAGTTTATCCATTTACATTTATTATGTTTTCTATTTGTTCCACTATTTCTGTATTTCTTTCACTTCCCATTCTGCCTTTAGAAGTCTTTCTTTCTCTTTTGTAACATAGCAGGAATATGTTATAATATATAAAAGTATGTTTTATAAAATAATTATAACTGATACTCTACATTGGGTACTTTATATACATTATTCCATTTAATCCTTACACAACCTTGAGATATAGTCACTGTTATTCCTATCTTACAGTTAAAAAACTGAGGTCACAGTTATATTAATTTTTACAAATTCAAATAGAAAAACCAGGATCTGCATCAGTTTTATATGACTATAAAGCACAAAGATTTAACTACTTTATAAAATAAAATCAACAAAACATCATCTAATTAGAAGAACATAACTAGAATCAACAATAGATAAAAATTCTAGGAAGAGATAAATTCAAATCAACAGTATAATTCTCAATTATTTTCACCCTTGTGTTCAAAATGAAGCATCTTAGAAATGCTTTCCTGATTTGACCATAAGATGCAAATTCCTTACTTTAAGACTTTAATGAATAAAAATGCTGACAAAGTTGGCTGTGGACATTTCATTTGGTTCCTAGACCAATTTCAACATGTGTGTTTGCTGGAGGGAGGGGGCACTTCCTCATACCAACTCAATTCTGACACTATCAGAAGATAGTCCCAGATTTCATATTCCACAGGTACAAGACTGCCCCCATCCTACACCTCCTCCCCCACACACACACTTCAGATACCAATTCCAAGCCCAGTTTCTCACCCACCTGATACAGATTGGAGATTCTCATGACCCCTCCTTGGACTTCAGATGCCAGTCACAAGTCCAAGTTGTCACCTGTATTTCTGATCAACTGTCTATAAATCAGAGTTTCCCAGGAACTCATCCTTAGGTTCCATTAATTTGCTAGAGGGGCTCCCTGAACTCAGGAAACCCATTTACTGGCTGGATTACCAGTTTATTATAAAAGGATGTAACACAGAACAGCCAGATGAAAGAGATGCAAAGGGCAAGGTTTGGGGAAAGGCACAGAGCTTCCATGCCCTCTTCTAGGCTCTCCACTCTCCTGAACCTCATGTGTTCATCAAGCAGGAAGCTCTCTAAACTCCACTTTTCTGGGGTTTTATTTTTATGAAGGTTTCATTACAAGGGATGATTAATTAAATCATTGACCACTGATGAGGGAACTCAATCTCCATGCCTTTTCCCTCCCTGGGGGTGGGGGTATAGTGGAGATGGAACTGAAATTTCCAAGCCTCAAGTCATTGGCATCCAGCCCTCATCCTTAGGAGCTTTCCAAAGGTAGACTCATTAACATAACAAAAGATGTATTTATCACAGTCAACACTTAGGAAATTCCTAGGATTTTGTGAGACAGAAACCATACCTGAAGAACCAAATATATATTTTTCTTATAAATCATAATATCACAATATAAATATTTTAACTCTTAGGCTGTTATTTGAAATATATTGAAAAATGTGGATTGAATTCAGATTCTGTTTTCCCCCCAATTTTCTTTTGGTAAGCATAGCCTGTACATCTGTGCCTATAATGAGCCTTTTCCAAAGTACACTGTCATTTTATGCAATAATCTTATTAAATCATGAGCTGTGCACTTAAGCAATAGAGTATCTGTGATTTTAATTTGCATGTTATTTATTTCTTAGATAAAGTCTTTTTACTCTAAGAGTGTCACCAGGCAGAAATACCTACTTTCTAGAGTCTTGGCTTAATCATCCAGCATGTGTGAAACTGTGAAATAACACAAGAGTGACATTCCCTTTAGAAATGGAATCAACTGTTCACCTTGGGATGAGCATAGTGTGACAACAGATTTGAAGTCATCTGAAATGGCAGTCATCTTCATTTTGTGAACTTAACTATAGCATTTCAAAATCATATTGGAATCTATGTAATTATAAAAAAATAAAATTGTTTTAATTTTAAGTGATTAAAGTTGAAACATATTATAACTACTAAGCTTTTATTAGATTCTACATTTATACAGTTTTGCAATAGATGTCATTCTCCCACCTACAATATTATTCTTGATTTTTTTCCCCAAACTGATAACTGTGAAACTCCACAAAACTTTTTTCTTCAGTAAATTCTCCAACTCTGAGCCCTCTTTGACTCTTCCTTTTTTGAACTTTTGATTTTCATTTCTATCGTATTTTGTACTTTTCATAGTTGATATTTTTCAATATTCTTACACTGCAGCACTTCATTTCCTCAGATGAATTGTAAACTCCTCAAAGGCGGAAGCTTTATTTCTGTTCTACTTTACTATCTAGTATTGTAAAGCACAACTAGAGAGATAGTTTCAGTGTTTTCCTACCATTTTGTGCTTATGACATGCTCTGGAATGCTCGATTTTGGTTGTTATCTTGAAGGATGAAAAGAATCAAAATTACACTCCATTATTCAACAATATTTAGGAAACAGTCATGGACTACAACATGACAGTGATTTACGTAGGCTGCAGAAAAAATTTCTTACTACACCGCTGGTATGGACCCCTTTTACTTGTGTTGCTGCTTGAGAGGATCCTATTTTTTCACATATGAATGGGATCAGGTTCCTCCTTGTGAACATAAACATGAAATCCTTCTTGGTGCTAACCAACTTTTCTGCCTTGCTTTTTCTCTCCTACCTACAGGAAATGGCACATATTCTACGCTGAGGCATGACAAGCCCACCTCCATAGCCTTTGTAAGACAAGGTCATTTCTTTTTAGAAAAGTAACCTTTCCATATTGATTCCAACATGGTAAAACATGGCACGTCTTTAAGTTCCACACACTGGGTGAGAAGTACTGTGAACTGACTCTACAAAAGCATAAATCAGAGCAAAATTTTTGCACTTAAGGACATTAAAGCCTCAAATAAGAAAACTGTAAAACTGTAAAGCACTTCAACCAACATACAGCTTTACTCTGAGCAATATAAGAGCAGAGGTGTTTTCGACCTAATACACAGAATTGTAGGTGTAATTCTGTTAAGCAGCTTTACATTTTGCCATTAGAACTATTTCCCCTCTATGTTAAGCTTTAATATCCTTTCAAATGCATTAATGTGTCCCCAGAACAGACTCTCACAGACTCCTGCCTGCTTTGAATATTTCCATTTTAATAACAGCTTCAGATCTTCACTCGGAGCTTTATATACCCCTTACTGTCACAGAGGCTTGTGAAAGACAGAAGGAAACAGCTCGTCATCCACAAAAGTCATCCAATGTACAGTTGTTTGCTTTAGAATACAAGCCACAAGAAAATTAAAGGGGAACATCATTTACATTTGATTTTCTCTACCCTTTGTGCTCATCTCTGAATAATTCTGGAGGAATTTTCAAAGTCCCTACAAGGACTGCTTAAATCTTTTCCTTTCTGAGAGTGACTATAGATCCATGCTGAAAGAGCTGAGGTCTCTCTCTTGGACTTCAGAAGGGCAGAATAGAGGCAAATATCGGTTAGACCTTCATGGTGTGAGGTCTTATTATCAAGCTTGCTGTTCACTGACACAGCAGCTCAAAGATAAAGAATACAATTTCACCAAAGCAGTAGGGTTAAAACAACTTCTATGACAGCGGTAATAGTTCTCCAGGCTTGTCTAAAAGGAAAAGTGAGCATTTATGTTTCGTGAAATTTTAGATCATATCAATAACCACTGTCATGCTTATGAGAAAGTCTTAAGCTTAAGACTGTCATGCTTAAGAAGAGTTTAGGGCAATAATTTTGGAGTTGGGGGAGAGGGATAACTTAAATAAGCTGGAAGTTCAGATACAGCCTTGAAGACCTATGAGGGTTTTTTTCATGAAGAAAATAAATACAAAATTGGAACAGGAGAAAATCGGTATGAAGACACCATGGGGACGTGGAGGGGTGAGGAGGGACAATAAACTATCAGAGGACAGAGGATGGGCACATTTTGTGTTTTGCTCATATCACTTATGTACAAGTACCATCCCACTTCATATTGCATCTTCAAAAATGGTGATTTGTAAAAGATGATAAACTCTCTGTTCCCTTACCACAACTTGGTTCATTTACAATTGTGGGGGGGAAACACAAGAAGGCAAAACTGCAGTCTTAGCTGTTGGCTCACTCTAATGCACTCTAAAGAATACGAATGAAGTTCAATGTTTTGGGGCCAGGCTCTCACCTAAGTGGTGGTTTGAAATTAACTTACTGTGATCACTCATCTTGAAGACAATTGCCTATTGAAACCTTCAGCTCTCCACCACTTACACTATATAATCCCAAAAGGTCTTATCTGATTCATTTTATTTAATAAGCTGAAAACAACTTTGAAGAGCTATTCATTTCATTTTAATTAATGCATGTCTTTGAACAGCTGATTTAAAAAATAAATAAATACTTTTGTTATTGTTTGGGGTATCTAAACAACCAAAAGAGCAACCATTTCCTGAATTCTGAAGGTTAATATCTAGTTCCTTGACACCTTTCATACTGATAGAACATCAGAAGCGCCAACCCAATAATTCTAAACAAAATTTAACATTTTTATTCCTAAACAAAATTTAACATTTTTATTCCTAATTCTACTTATCTTGCCTCTTTCTATTAATAATTTTTTATTCTTCCAGCATCCCAGGCTCAAATCCTTGGAATTTATTTTTACTCTTCTCTCTCAAACAAATCTCACATTTTAAGTTTATAATTCTTTCTTTCTGAACTTTTCTAATTTTTTCCTGTTCTTACAACAACTATATCAATGATTTTCAAAGAACACAAGATAAACTATTAAGGGTGGAAAAAAATTCCAAAAGGATTTCTACTTTAAATAAAACTCTTCTTTCTATTTTTGAATATAAATATTTCTATATAAATATATCTATGTGTATATGTATATATAAATATATGTACATATATAAATATATCTATTTATCATCTATCTATATAGAGAAAAAAATTTTTCTGCTAAGGATATCCATTCTAGGCTGTATCTCAACCAGGGAATACATTTTCTCTGCTTTTCACCTGTCCTGTTGCAATAGTCTCTGAATGGTTTTCAGACTCAAGTCTCAGCTGTAATTGAATGAAGTAAGACAATTTTGATAGGACATTTGGTGTTCTTTGACCCCAGTTATTTGTTCTTACAATTTTCCCTGTCTAAATTATCCTTCCACTCTACTGACACCTATCCCATCTTACCTTATCCTTTTGGATTCAGTTCAGAAGACCCCGCCTTAATTCTCTACCTGAAGTGAAATTTTCCTTCCTTGAACATCCATGGCAGGGATGTCCATACCTCTACTATGGTAGGCTTCACAGTCACTGTAATTTCTTTTTAGGTATTGGCCCTAGTAGTCAATTATAAGTTTCTAATGGAGAGAGTTCATGTTTGTATACTCCCATATGTTGGGTACATGTACGTCAGCACAGTGCCTTACACATAGTAGGTACTCAATAAACATCTATTTAATTAAGTAATTAAAATTGTGAATAGCAAGTTCCTTAACTTCCTCCACATTGCATTGCAATTTTTGTTTTAAGACTACTTCTATTTTTAACTACAGTATATACTTCGTAAAGGATTTTACAACTCTCTAAATTAGCCCATGGTGATTACCCCTACTGTGCAATTTACTACTATTTTATTAAAGCAAGATTAAAGATAATACTTCATTGGGAGAAGTAACAGCAGCATTAACCTCTATTTACCTTGACATAATAAAGCTTTAATAAAACATGGGCAAATTACATTGAGAAGGATAATTATTCTAACATAAAATTTAAAGAGAACTTAATTTCTTATTCTGCATGTTTAGTGCTTTAAGATTAGTGTCATTAATGTCCTTTTTCTCATTTATAGAGGATACCGAAAAATATTCAACCCTCTCAAATTTGTTTTTTTATTAAATAATTCCGAATTTATTCAAGTCCATAAACATAAGAACACAACTTTAAAATGCAACAGTTTTTCAGAAGTAAATATTCTTATAGAGTGTCAGGGCAAGGGGAGTTTTGTGGAAGAGATTTTACCCCAAGCCAAAAAAAAAAAAAAAAAGGCATTGTTGTCTAAATTTTTGAGTGTTGAATCAAAGAAGATTCTTGTTTATTTTATATCCTCTGGCTTTATTACATCAGACAAGCTTCAAAGGGGCAGAGCATATAGAATTGAAAAATAACACAGCTGCATTTTGCAATGGAGTGTTCTGCCTCTGCCTGTGTTTTGTTGTTCATGTAATACTTTTCAATAAACAAAGATGTCAATCAACTCTCTTTGCAGCACATCACATTTCAGATTTAAACCACTTCAGACACATCACTGCCCCAAGCTCACAAATTTAACAGATAAAAATTCAGCTTTCTGTCAAGGCAGAATGCAGTATTGATTGTAGGTGGTATTTAGGCAAGAGAGTGGCAGAACAATATTACCTTCAGAGTCACATATAGTCCACTATGGAGGCAAAACATAAAATACCTTACACTCTGCATAACATTTTTTTAATGCTCAGCATTGATTAATACCCACTGCCAAACACTTTCCCAAGAAAGACTTCCACATGCAGCAAATTGTGAGGGTGGCAGAGGGGGGTGAGGAACACATGATAGCAATCATGAAAACTTTGATCACTTGATTTGATTCTAGTGCTTTGTAAATTAGCATAATTATTCAAACATGCTTCATTAAAAATCATGACTGTACAAGTCTTGGTTTAATGATCCAAGTATATACCACGTGAGCTTAGTTTTAAATAAGAATACCGAGTTGGTGCTAGGAAGCTATGAAAGAGACATTTTTCTTAAAATAAGAGAAAGTGCAAAAATACAAACTTTAAAAACCAAGACAGGAAAAAGAGCTAAAAGGTAGACCAGCACTGGGTATGTTAGGTTATATTTTTCTATTTATCTTCACATCTACCTGAATGTCTCTTGGGGCCACCAAAGGTTAGATACCACGTCACTTCTAAGCTACTGAAAGATTGGCATGCAATCCCTGTAAATCTCAAACTAATTACATTTAAATTTTAGGTGTCACCGCTAGTTTTGACCTTTGAAGGCTGGCAGAAGAAGAGTTTGACAGTTCTTGAAATGCTCCTAGATACTAAAAGAGGTCGTTTCAAATTAATGAAAGAAGAGAAGAAAAACTAAATTAATGATGCCAAAGATATTCGTAAGACTACTGTTACTGGCACACATTTAATTATGGATCAGATCTCATTTAATAATGATATCAACTTCATTTATACTGCAGGCTACATAAGGAAAATAAAGACAGCATACAAGACACTCCATTATCTGGTTGTTCTGTTATCGTTAAGTACTTACTTAGACACAAGTGAATCATGTTTATGGGTTTAAAATATAGGGTATGAGGGGGATGAGTTTCAAGTTAAAATAATCGGTTCCTAAAACACTCAGACTCTGAGGGAAAATGGATAATTACCAAGACTCCTGATTTTTATATAGTGTTGATACACGGAGTTGGTTTAAGAATGGATTATTGCTTTCCATATCACTTTTTTTTCACTTTTGACAATTTATGTACCATCATCAAAGAGACATTTCAAAGAGTTTATAACAATTTTAAAGTAGATTAAATTTTAGAATCTAATGTGTTTTCAAAATATATTTTATTTAAATCTACAGCTTTATTGCTAAATATATTAAGTGCTACAGAATTAAAATGCAAACTCTTACTGAGGGCCTTTTAACATCAAGAAAATAGTCATTAATCTCAGAAATGTTAAATTGATTATTTGCTCTCATGCAATGAAATAGCATCAACATCAGGTCCCTGGTCACCTTTCAAGTTCACTGATATAGTCTGGTGGATTTTGGCCAGGTGCCTACATGGGATATTAACAGTGTACCTACCTAGGAGTTGTTTGTGAGAGGAAAAAATGACAGATGATAAACTTTAGCCTCATTGAAAAATTGTAGAAGTCACCAAAAGAACTAATCAAGTGATGTGATGTGCCAGTAAAATAACTGAATGCGTAGCTCTGGGCAGTCTCAGTAATTCTTATGTCAGGTGGCATAAAATGGGCAAAAATTTGTACCCAACCTTTTCTCTATCAATGAACATATTACAGGATGTTAATAATTAGCCATGAGACCAGAGCCCTTAGGGAACTCTCCTGCAGAGCTTCAGCCATTTGCCTGGAGTGTTTCTTTCTTAAAAGATTAACTCACATCTCCCCTGTTATTAATGTTACAAGAGTAAACCTCTAAGAAACGAATTCCCCTACAAAATAAGGCCAGAAAGAGAATTAGAAAAATAAGTTAAATGATTATAAGCAGGAATAAAATGAGACTAAATTATTTGAAGGAAGAGGTCAGTTTTATGTTGTCTTTACCATCACAGGACTATCATAACAGTCATCTTTATATTTAACTTGATAAAATTTTTAATTGCAAAACACTCATTTAATCCTTCTTATTTTTCTGGTTTTCTGTGAATAAAATTTAAACATGGTGAATTCAGGTAATAACAAGTACTTCAGCAAATTTGGAGTTCAAGCTATGGAAGGAGGGTAGGTAAGGAATAAAAATAATAATGTCTGAAGATAAATCATTTTCTCTTTTTTAATACTATGTTAAGGAATTCAGACTTCCTTCTATAAACAGTGAAAACTTTTGAAGGATTTTACATTGGAGAGTAATGCAGACAAAATCAATACTTTGCTTTAGAAAAAGCAGGGCAAGACTGATCATTTATGAAATTATTGCATTACTTAAGAAAAAAGGTTATCTGAAATAAGGTACCAAAAATGAAAGTGATCAAAAAGCAAGGAAGGAGGTGTTGGACAGAAAGAGTATTATACTATAAATAAAGTCTATCTATTGAACACTATTAGTTGTCAAGCACTATTCTAAACATGTGGCCAGAATTAATTCATTTAATTCTCTCTACAATTCTATGAGGAAAGGATTATTATTATCCTTATTTAAAGATGAGGAAAAAAATTAAAATAAAAAAATAAAGATGAGGAAACTCTATGTTTGGTGACTTGTTAAAAGTCACACAGCTGGGAAGTGGCAGTGATGGAATTCCAACACAGGATGCCTGCTTCTGAGGCCTCCTTTTTAACAACTGTTTTATGACTTGTAGATATCTAGTCTATGTGACATGGCAGATAATCATGCTATTCCCACACACAATGGGAGTCTGTGAAACAGGTTTTATGTGAAATATGTGAAATAGGAAATAACAGGGTTTCTTAACCTTGACACTCTTGACACTTTGGTCTATTAATTCTTTGTTCTGGCAGACTATCTGGTGCACTGTAGGATGTTTAGCACCATCCCTGACTTCTATGTATTAGATGCTCATAACATACCTCCTGCTCCTGCTCCTGCCCCAGCCATGGCAATGTCTCTAGATATTGCCTAATATCCTCTGGGGCCAGGTCATCTTCTATTTAGAACCACTGGTTTATGGAAAAGGTAACAAGTTCAGTTTTTGTTAGTTTCTTATATTGAATTAAAGATCTTTGCATCAAGATAGTAATGCCAGTCAACAGCTAGATTTATGAAACTGGAATTCAAGAGATACTCCAACTGGAGATATAGATGCAGAAAATCTCACCATATGGCTAATAACTAGATGAGATTTCCAGAGACAATGTGAGACCAACAGAGTGTCAAAGGCAATCCTTCGGGGCACAAGAATTTATGAGTTAATAGGAAAAGAAACCCGAAAATGAGAATGACAAGATACAAGAGGAAGAAGAAAATCAAGGTAAGAAGAGACATCTTCAACAATGTCAAGTTTTGCAGAGTCCAAATAACTCAATTAGATTTAATAACTCAATAGTATGTTACTGGGGACTGCTGCTGGGGCCATTTATAATTTTTTCCTTGAAATTTTATACTTTTTCTCCATTTCTTTAAGCATTCATTCTCTGGCTTCATTTATTATATGAATGTACCTTAATCGGTCAGGTCTCAAAGTCTTCAAGAATCAATTGGTTACACTACCAATTGGCACCTCTTTCTTAGAAAAGCAGCTTCAGGCTAGTCTTTATGACCAGCAACGTCATTTGCTTTCAAGAATACCACTTCCACTGGACACAGGATCCATGCCTAGCTCAAATGCTAATGAAAATTATTGCTCCATATCAGATGGTGGCCACCCTGGATGATCATGTCCTCCTTGCATATGGAGTTTGAAGGTGTAATACAGATAATAACAAGATCAAGAGACCAAGGGAGAGAATCAAACAGGGACCCACTGGAATGGCTGAGCATGAAAGCGGAGCTGTTGCCTCATTCTTAGAATAAGCCTCAATTACATGAGATTACCAGGAGCCTATTTTCCTATTGAGACAGAGACAACTCTGTTTCTAGATTCTATAACTAGAAGACCGAAGAAAATACAAATACTATGTGGTTATGGCTTGCAGTCAGCATGATGAGACCTGTTCTTAAAACCGCATATGTGAGCTAATTTTAGAGCAACCTATATATCCTACTACATCTTATTTCCACAAAGTTCAATTTCCCATAGACACATATGCACACAAACAATATTGAAAGACTTATGCACACAAACAATATTGAGAAAACCTGGGTGAGAGTAAGCTGCTATACCAAGCTCTGATGAAATCCTTTACAGAGTATTCACCATCTTTCAGGAAGATCTAAACTATATGTCACACCATGATGTGTAATCCATAAGGAAGGTGTGATTGAGATGTAAACTGGCATTAGCAGTACATTTATACCATGGAATACTATGCAGCTATAAAAAAGGATCTCTTACCCTTTGGTACAGCATGGATAGACCTGGAGAGTATTATGCTAAGTGAAATAAGCCAGTCAGAGAAAGATAAGTATCACATGATCTCACTCATATGTGGAATCTAATGAACAAAATAAACTAATGAACAAAATAGATACAGAGACATAGAAGAGTGGAACAGACGAATCTCAGTGGGAATGCGGGGGTGGGAGAGTGGGAGAGGGGAGATCAATGGAAGAACTTATATGCATATGTGGATAACCCAGACAATAGTGTGGAGAAGGCCTGGGGGGCAGGGGCAGATGCTGGGTGGAGGGGATCAATGGGGGACAAAAAGGGGACATCTGTAATACTTTCAATAATAAAGATAAATTAAAAAAAAAAAAAGAAAAGAAGAAAGAAAGTAAAGAAATGTCACCCAGAGTAACTTTCATGACTAGCCTGGACTACAACTAGGACTTGGCCAACTATCACCTACTGGTGGGCTACCTGTTTTGTAAATACATTTTAATTGGAACATAGCTGTGCGCATTCATTTACCTGTTGTACATGAGTGCTTTTGAACTACAATATGTAGTGTTTAGTGGTTTCAACAGTCACCTATGGCCCAGAAGCCTAAAATAGTTACTATCTAATCCTTTCAGAAAAAAGGTTGCTGATCTTTGGTACAGATAAGAGATTTCTGATTGCAGCAGGAGAAAACAGACTGCTGATGTGCTTCAGGACCAGAAGATCTGGAGTAGGTCGAGCTGAAATGACTGGTTAATGACGCTCTCACTGGAGACCACTAGCTTTGTGCATCAACTAGGACAGACAGCTGCAGCTCTAACTGCTTTTTCTGTTCTCTAAATGTATTCAACCACAGCACTGGCCTGTGGTATCCCACACTGAAGAACCAAGTAATCACTGATCCCCGGAATCATGTAGCCTAGGGGGTTGTGTGATATTTGGAGAACACTAGTTCCAGGAGAAGAAATGTTAATGTGGGGGAAAAATAAAAGTTTTGTGGTAAAGTAAGTGTGGGCCACGTGGACATATATGACTAAGCAAAGCTAAACAATTTTCTTTACTTCATTGTTTTTCAAACTTTCCTAGACTAAAATGCCTTGTGAATCCCACCAAGGAAGAAGGTGGTTACGGTGTAAGTGTATTTGAACTTATTTGATCACAATCCTTTTTTTAACAGTACTCACAGACTTAAATTTCTTAGAAATTTACTTTGTGAATTCAAAATGAAAGCAAGAATCCAGACCTAATGTATACTCTCTTGTCATAGGGCCTGGGTATAAATTATTTCCTCTTGGAATATGCCTCCAACCCCTGGCACTACCCACTCACATATGGTTTTTCTGAGTTAACTCCAATGCAGCACCAAGTCCTTTGCTCATGCTGAATTCTTCTATGACCATCTCTAAATTTTGCCAGGTAACCTATTTAACATATTCTTAGGATCCATTATTCACAGCCTTATCATGGGTATATTTTTAAATTTATTTGGGTGGTAATTTTTTTAATGCCTCTTGCTCAACAGGCTTTCAACTTTATGGAGATCACCACATATCCTGCTCACCCAAAGCAGTGCATGATAGCATAAGGCAAACATTCAATAAACACTAATTGAATGAGACTATGAGGACTATAATATGCATCAAGCAACACAGTGCTGCTATTACAGCCCCTCGGAAGCCTGAGTGCTCACTCCGTTAAAAGCTGACTGAAAAAAGATTCTTCTAATAGATTAACCTTTAAAAGACAGCATTTAAAAGACGGCATCATACAAACTCCATATATTTTCCAGGATCAACCGTACAAATAATGGTTTCTTTCCTTTTGCCTGTAAAAAAGAACGTATATGCTTAGGTTTCTGAGTATTTAAAGTCTTCATACACTCAGTCTTTCGGAGGCACCATGGGGTTATTTCATGACCATGAAACTGCTCACTTTGAGTAGAGGCTTACTCAGAGCAAGATAACTAACTCTAGTTGATCCAGCCATGGGGAAGGCTTTGGAGTTTTGAATGAAAGACATAATACCTTTAGAGTCAGTCTCCTGAGATGCAGCTCCTGTTGTGTCACTAGTTGTTAGTAAAAAAACCCACTAGACTGAGGTATATACCGTTGCCCAAGATACAAGGGTTTTGAATTCAAGAAGGTAATCTCAGGTGGAGAAATCTGTGAGGCCATGAGTGTGGAAAAATCGCCCATGAAGGCATCTCTCTTTTTTTTATATATATATCTTCATTGATTTCAGAGAGAGGAAGGAAGAGGGAGAGAGGGATAGAAACATCAATGATGAGAGAGAGTCATCGATTAGCCGCCTCCTGCACACCCTCCACTGGGGATTGAGCCTGAAACCCGGGCATGTGCCCCGACCCGGAATCGAACCGCGATCTCCTGGATCCTAGGTCATTGCTCAACCGCGGAGGCAAGCCCGGCCGGCCGGGCAAGGCATCTTTTTTGTTGTTGTTTGTTGAGGACTCTGGAGAAGGCACTTTAAGGACAGGTGAAGGAAAGTAAGGCTGAATCTATAAAGATCAAAAATTAAAATGACTGGATGTTAACATTTGTTAAATCTAGTTGGTGAGAACACAAGTGTGTTATTTTTCACTTTTAATTTGTTTAAAAGATTTCTGAACAATTTTTTTTTTTATCCTAAGGCGTGACCAGAAAGATGGGAAGTAGAGGAGGAGGGAACTACTTAATTGACTCCAAGGAGAGGTAGCATTTCAGGAAAGAAGTGGTCAAGGAAGATACAAGGAGAGATAAAGCAAGATAAGTATTAAAATAGTCCATTGTTTTGTTAATTAAATGGTTATTGTGACCTTACTGAGAACAATTTGAGGCAGGTGACAAAGTTTATTTGGTAAGAGAGTAAAAAGAAAATGTTTGACTTAGAAATAAAGCTATTTATTATCTCTCCTGTCAGTGGGGAGAGGAGAGGGCAGATTCAGGATTATTTAATTCGGTAGTTAAATGACATCAAGATACAGGTCTTTTCTTCTTTCTATTTTGTCATCCTCATTATTCTGGATTTTTCTCCTTAGGCTTGTTCCCTCATAATACAAGATGGTTGCAGCAGCTTCGAGCATTAAACCCTGAATCAACAAGAAGAAGAAAACAACCCAGAAGAAAACAACAAAAAGGAGGGGGGTGTTTTTTTATCTCTTTTTGAGGTGAGGAGACTTATCTCAGTATCACCCAAGGGAACCTCCTCTCATTCTCATTGGCCAAAATAGTATCACTGTGTTCAGCTCTAGACCTTAGCAAGGTGGATGGGACTACAGTATATCAAGACTTACTACTTGAAGCTACAGATCAGAAGTGCACTGCCTCTGAACACAAGATAGCAAACCATGAGCACCTGATAAAACCTGGGCTCTGCTATGCTGAAAAGACAGGCAAGGAGTGATTGTAAGGAAGGGAGGAGCTGAGATAGACAATTAAGGGTGTCTCCCATATCCTGTCCTGGGAGGGAAAATCCAGTAAAGAGGAACAGAAGCTAGAAGAGGGAGAGAGGATGACTGCAAGTCTCTGGCTTACAGGAGAGGTACAGCAAGGATGGATGCCAGGACATGGGTGAGAGATCGGTGTTGTATGTGAAGGGCTCCCAATCCACTGAGAAAGGAGATTAGGCAGGGGAGGGGGAACATAGGAGTAAAGGTCAGGTGCAGATACCTTTTATGAGCTGAGATGGAGTTGTTGCAGGTGTAAGTCAGGAAATATAACTGTGGATAAACAGTGGTAGCTGCAGGTTGCCAGAGCTGGATGGGGTCACTGGGGAGAGGCCAGGCCTCACAAAATGTCTAATTCCTAAACAATTAACAGCAGAGGTATAATTTGCTCTAAATAAATTTGAAAGGCTTGGCTAAGTTCAACAGAACTGTGGAAATATGAGAAAGCATCTTTAGTGTCAATTTGTCTTTAAAAATATTTATGGGCACGTATTTATTTAAATAATACTAATATATATAAATTAACATGCTTATTACACAGTGTTTGTGGGAGGAAAGAAAACTCCACAGAGAGCCTGGCATACAGAAGATCCTCAGTATATGTCAATTTCTGATTTGCTTCTTAATTTATATCAGGTCCATTATAAAGCTCAATTATTTCCAACCCAGTTTATGTACTTCCCCAGATTTGCTTGGCCCCACCTGCTTCATGGAGGGTGTGTTGTTTGTTTGAAAGCCCCAGCCAGCTGTTTCAGCTTCTCCAGGGTAAGGACTGGGCTCAGGCACAGCTTTCCAAGGTACCTTCCACATTCAATGGGAGATGCAAACCCTCCAGTGGCCTGGAGCCCAGTCCCAGGTAAAGCACGGTGTCCCGAGGCAGGGGGCCAGGCTTCCCCGATTACCAGGAAGGGCTGGATTCTTAGGAGGGAGTGGCCTTGGAGGGGGCTCGGGATTCCCAGCTCCCTCCACTCACCCTGGGGGCTGTGGGGGCTGTGGGGGCTGTGGGGGCTGTGGAACCCCTGTGTCAAAGATGAGGGGCCTCACTTTGGTTTTGTAGCTTATCCTCTCTATTGTCTTTTGGATGAGTTTTAGTAAAATTGTTTTTCATTGTATTAAATTTAAACACTTTCAAATATAAAATTCAATGCCTAAAAAATAAAAACAAAACAAAATCCACCATCAGCTCTGGCCAGTGCGGCTCAGTGGCTTGAGTGCCGTCCTGTGCGTGGACAGGTTGTCAGTTTGTTTCCTGGTCTGAGCACATGCCCAAGTTTCTGGTTTGATTCCCAGTCGGGGTACTCAGGGTGCATACAGGAGGCAACCAATCAGAGTTTCTCTCTCACATAGATGTTTCTCTCTCCCTTCCCCTTCCTCTCTCTCTCAAATCAATAAATATATATATATATATATATATATATATATATATATATATATATATATTTTTAAATCCACCATAAGAAGTGAGGGAGTGTCAAACATCCACAGCTCCTCAGAGTATCTCCAAAATAGCTTAGCACTAACCAGCTGGGTTACTTGCTGAACTTGGACCAGTAAGGGCAGGGAAACAGAAGGACCTGGCAAATAAATTATTTTCCCATTGCACACTACCCACTGACTCTTCCCAAAGGTACAGTGGTTTCCTGCAGCCTACTGTGAGAGAGTCCCAGCACCATGCAACCAGCTTTCAATATCTGTGAAGCTGTCCCATCTTGACAATGCAGAATTACATTACAGTATTTGCTTTCCTTCTTTCCTGCCCCACTCAGCTTTTCTTCTCTTCATGCTGCTCTGAGACTTTATACCAGCCTCCCCATCCGCTTAGAGGGTTAAAAAATGAGCATTTCCCCAATAGACTCTGTTTTCTAGGGAACCCCAGTGAAGAGTCAACAAACAGCTGGATTGCTGACCTATTCAGTATACATATTGAGAGTGTGAAACAACAGGGCTCTCTGCCAATACCTAAATGCACAACTCCAATTGATGAAAACTACTCAAATAGCCAACCAACCTGAGCCATTAAAAGAATAATCCAAACTTAAGATGAATCATATAATCACTTCAGAATAATCTGTAAGAAAAATACCTAGCACAGGTCTGGCACAAACTAGACATTCAGTAAGTATTTATTAGGTTGGTTGTTGATTTCCACCAATTTCAGGGAGAACAAAGGACAATGTAGAGGGATGTAAAGCATTTGCTGTCCTTTATTTTGAGTGTGTGCACAGAGACAAACTAAAATCCTCAATGAACTACATTAAATGTGTTCAGTATTGGGTCACATGGGGGGGACTCAATGCAACAATTGTAACTTGAGCCTACTGATAAACATTCAAACCCCAGAGAGCCTAATTCATCCTTGATCCTTTGGGTGAGAAACAGCATAGACCACTGGAGAGCAGCCATGAGCCAGGCCACAGCTGGCAGCTATTAAGCAAAAGACAGGCGTGCCAAGGATGAGGGCCTGTTGCTCGTAGGCTACAAACCTGCACAGTGTGTTACTGTACCGAACACTGTCGGTAGCCAGAACACAGAGGTAAGTATTTGTGTATCTAAGCACATCTAAACATAGAAAAAGTCCAGTAAAAATATGGTATAAAATATTTTTTTAAATGGACTCCTGTGTAGGGCACTTGCCGTGAATGGAGCTTGCAGGACTGAAAGTGAGTGGTGAGTGAATGTGAAGGCCTGGGACATTACTGCACACTATTGTAAATTTTATTTACACTGTCCCACAGCCTTCCCCCAGCTTCCTTCGGACAGAGGCAGAAATAGAACACTGGAGCTGTTGATGCTGCTCCATGAGCAGGGATGTGAGCTGAGTTGATTGGAAATGCTGAGGAGAGACTGTCTGGGGAAGGCAGAGCTCACCTTATTAGGGACTATCAGGAGGCAACGCAAGGTGGCCTGAGGATCAGTAGGAATAAGATAGAGAAATAAAGGAGTATTGGGCACTGTCCTGGCAATGTGGCTTTGGCTAGTGCATGTTGGAGCACTGGTCAGACTAAGGAACTTTGTGGTATTCACTGAAAAACTGGGGGTGCTTACCATGGAGAGGGGTAGAACTGAGAACTCAATATTTTGACTTTGGAAATTTATTTTTGGTTCCATTGACCTTTCTGGCACAAAGGGCTTTCCTTGGCATTGAACTGTTGGAAGAAATAAAATTTATCTGTGCTTTACATCATCACAACCTGAAAATATTTCCAAATTACAGGCTCCACACCACAGAAAGTTTATACATTAATGGCAAAGGTGCTTAATAATTAAGGTGGGCCTGTGCCCTTGTATAGCATCTTAGGTCCTCAACAAAGAATTTACAGCAGTGTCCTCTGAAGACCATCACGCTGGACCTGGGAGGCCTGTAGCACCCTCAAATATGTGGTGCTGGGGGACAAGCTCCTCTGTGCTGAAAGAGGTCAATGGCTGACTGATTGGGATGTAGTCTGTGCACTCAGAATTGTGGTGAGGGAATCTATTGCCAAGCCCCACAGATAGTACTTCATCAGAAAAAAAGAATTCCTTCTGAACCACATCACCTTCTATTTCTTACAAGAAATTCAGGTCCATTATAATCTTATGGGACCAGGGTTGTATGTGCAGTCTATCATTGACTGAGAGGTCATTGTGTGGCACATGACTGTACTTCAGAACAGGCAGCAATAACTATATTTTCCTCAAAAACACTTTTATTACAAAATAGTTGATTAGTCAAATGTTAAACCTTTATAAAACTTGAGAAACTTCATAAATAATTTCTATCCCTAAAAATAGGTTTACTATTTTAAATAGTAGTTCAAACACATCTAACTGCTGTTAGAAATTTCCCCAGAAAAGATGTGAATAATAATTTAATACTATAGTATCCAAAAAATAATCCCATAAAATGTACTATTATAATTATTTTATAGACAAGGAAACTGAGTCTTAGAAGGTGTAATTTGTCTTCCTCAGGTTATACAACATCAGGTACTGAACTAAGATTTTTGATGCTTTGACAATTTCTATTATCCCTTAACATATTCTAAGCAAAGAAAGTGAATCCTGGTCCAAATTTTAGTATATTTGATTTTTATTCATTCATCAAATATTTAATTAGTACCTTCTATCTTTGAGCATTTTTCTGGTGTAAAGCATCTCACTATTACATATTTTGCACAACTCTCAAATCTGCACAATTAACCTGGAAAGTAAGATGAGCATCTGTTACTGTTTTATTGTATCTTTTCACTGAACACTAACTATGTGTTATGAAATGTACTACATTAGGCCATTTAACCCCAAGATCATTCTTAAACTGTTATGGATGATACAATTACCCTTTAGAGATGTGAACCAGGGCTCTCTGCCTCCAAGCCCATGACCCATCCAGGGCCTATTTTATAGGGGGAAGACTTAGAGCTCAGACAGGGTATTATTTTATTGAAAGTCAAAGCTTGAATGAGTAAGAATAAAACCTAAGATTTTTAGCTCCAGAACTTAATATTTAATTTAAAAATGTTAGCTCTTAAAACCCTTAAATTTAAGACTAAAGCCCAAAATATAAATAGTAAAAAATAAATAAATAAAGGGAATTGCTATGATAAATACAAGGTAAACAGTTAAAATATTTAATCCCAATTGAAGGAATAGATAAAGACCTCACTATATTCTTTGTACATGGACATCATTATTGGTACGCTGATTCTGGGTATAAATATGTGGAATTAAAATAAATTCAAATACATTCCTTCCCCTGTACTGCTTTCCAGTTTCAGGAACACAGGCTATGCAAATCAAGGAAGGGGAAAGAACAGATACTGAGGATAGACAGAGAAGTCATTTAACTGACCCCATTTTCTTGCTTTACTATTTCAGCTAAAGTTCAGTCATACCATTGTCAAGGTCATGAACAATTTCTTCTAATAATGTATTTATTCAGATATTTTCCAAAAAAAATCTAATATGCCAAAAAAAAAAAAAAAAAAAATTCCCAAAGTGAGATTAATATCACTTCCTTTTTTTGCTTTCATTCCCAAAGTTTAAAGAACTCAGAATCACTTGCAAGATAGAAACCAACTGCTTTAAATTTTGATGCCATCTTAAAGAGATTCAAAGAAGGTGCTAGGATTCAAAGTCTCCCTTTCAAGTAGGAAAAAAAAACCTCTCAGGAAGATTGGTTTTTGTCCTGCATTAGCGATCTTTCTTAAAAGTCACTAATGTCTAATTCCCTTTTCAGTCTCGCATATAATTGTGTGCTGCGTAAGATTCAGATCCTTGTCATGGGCAAATCTTCTTGCAGGGACTTCACCAAATGCCATCATTTATGTTTGGAAAAGTAACATTCATAAGCAAAAATGAAAATGAAGATAATACCAAAAGTGAATTATTTTAAAGTTTTGGGGAAATAATTATCTCTTGACCCACTGAGGATATTGATGAGGTGCTCCTTTGACTATACTTTATGTTGGTTTCAGTGCAGAATCAACATAGTTATTCCATTTCAATCTACTAGCCACTTAACATTCAATGTAATATTTAATCTTTCCAAGAACCTAAAATATTGGGGTAGGTACTTGGAACAAGTTTACATTTTAAATATATTTACATTTCAAGTTGTCCCTCACACTTCCTCTCACAGTATGTGCTTAGGATAACTTCTAAACCCCTGAATATGACAGGCAATGCTCATTGAGCTGATACCCCCACCTGCCTCTTGCCCAGCCTCATCTGCCGCCACCCCTTGTCTCCTCAGCTAGTTCCTTTCTCCAAGCTAAAATTGTAACTACTGTTTGTCATGGAAATGCATCAGCTCTGTGTGCACGTGCTCCCGGTGCTGTTCTCATACTTCCCCTTCCCTGGCCAGTTCTGACTCCTACTCCACCCAAGGATTAGCTGCTCTTCCGTGTGCCTTCATAGTCATCTTTGTGTGTCTACCACATGATCCCTCTCAGCTAATATGTATTGTACTCTTACTGTGTGCCAGCCACATTTAATCTTCTGAACAGCTCTAGAAGCTTTCTACTGTTGCTGTCTCCATTTTTTAGACTTAGTAACTTTAAGTACATTCCTCAAAATCACACAATATTAAGTGTCAGATACAGCACTCAAACCCAGTTCTATATGATTTTAGATCCCTTGCTCTTGATAAATATGTTACTATTTTTAAATGTTATATTGTGGTGCTGCCTACAAATTCACTGCCCTTATCTTCAACATGCTAATTTGTCCATCAGCACATTAAGGAGGAAACTTTCCACACAACTTGGTGAAGAAAAGATATTCCACGCCAATAGAATTATTGAGATCTACTAGTAAAATGTTTTTAGTATACCCATAATGGTTTTTAAGTAATGCAACTTTCTTTTTCCTGAGGGATTAGTAACTACCTGATTAAAGTAAAGATTAGAATTCTGCCAAATACCATTATCAAAGTTTGTAAGCTGTGGTTACTGCAATTTACTTTATCTCTTTTCTAACCCTTTCTTAACTGGGTCACTTACCTCTCTAACTTTTCATGATTCCTAACAGAGTAATGATGCTGTTTCTGTGATCCTATCTTTACGTGCTTGTGCTCTCAGTATTCTAGGATGAAATGTGTCTATCTGATTTAGGGGTATTAATTCACATATTACAGCTGGATGTGCTCTTGCACCTTTGTCCCAGCCTTGAATTTAATTCTTTCCTGTGATCCACGTCTGTCCTTTCCATTTGCATACCACTCTCCTTGATGTAGAATGTAGCAATTGGAGTTGAGAGGTCCTGCTGTTTTTTCTCAGCTGGCAGCACTTGTCCAGCTTCCTCAGGAGTAAACTTAATTCTTTTTTGTTCAGCTACTTCTTCTCCATACAAATAAAAGAGCATTTTGGTTGTGATTAGTATTTGCCAAGGTTTGTCCCAGTTTATTTTTGGCATTCCTGATATCAGTTTCAATTCTCAGCCACATAATATGTTCAAAGAGATTAATACACATAAAGGACGCAATGTTTCTCAACTATCTTATTCAAAACACAGGAAAGGTCATTTCAGGTCCTAGCTACAAGGTCCAGAGGCACCTGTGACTTCTGATTTTTCAGCCTTCTGTTAGCTATGCAGACCTTGGCCAAGAAGCACCAAAGGCAATATGCCTACAAATTCACTTTATGAGTGTTTATGATGCCTTGGGCCTGATTCTTGGATTCCCATTTCACAGCAGAATTTATTTACCAACATAAACATGCACAACTCAAAGTCCTTTCTTTTTCAGGAAAGAGAGCAGCAAACCAATCTATATAGTTCCCATTGGCCTTAAAATAAGAGCACATCAGGAGTGCCTTGTTAGATGAATTTAGCAGCAGGGAAGCCTGCAGCTCATCAGCTTTCTGTTCCTCAAAAGTAAGTGCTTACTGCAGTCAAGAGGAATTATTCCTGAGGATTTCTGGTTATAAGAATGTTTTTATTACCTTAAAAAATGTCAGAATAAGACAAAAGTCCTCATATTTGTTTTCCCTTAAAATACTGTATTTGATTTAAATGCCCTTTGATCTACTGTTAGAGTGTTCTAATTGGTAAGTGAAAATTAGAGATTCAAATGAAATACAAGTTAATAGTATTTCCATTCATTCTCTAAGCAAACAAACATTTAGACAGTCAACAGTGGCCCAGGTGCTATGGTAGCTGCACAGATACAGATAAAAGGCATGCAGGTCTCTGCCCTCAAGGAGGAATAAACAGTAGTAAAGTTAGGCATTTATGGAGTATAATGCAGAGTTCGAATGACAGGCAAGTGGAGGGACAGATGTGATCATGATCATTCTGGCAGTGTTCAAAACTTCATAGCAAAATAACACGAGAAAAGAGCAGAGAATTCTTTGTTACTGGGTCACTAATATGTTCCAGACCCTGACTAAGCACTCAACAAACGCCATCTTATTTAATCTTCACCACTTTCCTTTTACATGGACAGTCTTCCCCTCATTTTTTTTTTCCAATTTGTTGAGGTGGACAAAGGAGTGTATATACATACATACATACATACATATATATATATATATATATAATTGATTTCAGAGAGGAAGGGAGAGGAAGAGAGATAGAAACATCAATGATGAGAGAGTCACTGATCAGCTGCCCCCTGCATGCCTCCTACCTGGGGATCGAGCCCACAACCTGGGCATGTGCCCACAACTGGGAATCGAACCGTGATGTCCTGGAGCATAGGTTGATGCTCAACTGCCAAGCCACGCCAGCTGGGTTTCCTCTCATTTTCTGATGAGGTTAAGGCTCAGCATGTTAAGTAACCTGTCTACATTTTGTGAGTGAAAGAGTTGATATACAAAATCTAAGTGCAAAATGTTTGTTCATTCCCTACATTACTCTGCCTTTTAGGGGTCATTTGAGCTATGTGGTAAGGGATGACTGGGCAACTTTCAAAAGGATGCACCTCAAAGGCCTTTTCCAAACAGAGAAGAGAAAGGAGGTAATTCCAGGCAGAAGGACCAACATTTTAAAAAGAAAAGTAAAATAATATAGGAAAAGAGAGACTCTAAGACTAAACTTAAATACTAATACATTTGCTCCCATCAAGATCTAAGGTGGGAAGTTTATTATGAGTATTATCATTCTATCTGTGTCCTTCCCTTTAAGTTGCTTTGCCTATTTGAAAATTTTAACACATAGTTATAATCCTGATATTTCCAAGAATAAAAATAGTAAGTAATTTTCATTTTATTTTTGTGCTGAGAGATTTCTAAAATCTGAATATAGAATATACATTATTTTCTTTATAAGGATTTTATGAGACAAGTAGCATTATTGTCTCCATTTTAATGAAGAGAAAATTGCTATATAAGAAATTAACTAAGGGCCTGGCTGGTGTTGCCCAGTTGGTTGGGAGTTGTTAGGTGCACTGAAAGGTTGCCGGTTTGATTCCTGGTCAGGGCACATGCCTAAGCTGTGGGCTTGATCCCGGGTAGGGGGTGTGCAGGAGGAAGCCAATCTATGTTCTGCTCTCCCATCAATGTTTTTCTCTCTCTCACTCTCCCTTCCTCTCTAAAAACAAAAATCAACATATATATATATTTTTATTAATTAGGTAACTTATCTAGGGTCATTAAACTAGAAAGCAATGAAGTTGTGATTAGTATATAAAAATCTGCTCTTATCTGCTACACAGTACTGCTGCCTCAGTTTTAGTCACCAATAGAAGCGTCTTAGGTTCAAATAGTCATTGATATGGAAAAAGAAATAGCATGACACAACATATAAAAATCTGGAAGGCCATATAGATCAGAGTGACTTGACTATATCATCTCTCATTTCATAAACCTGAGTTTCTTCAAATTATATGTTGCCAAGCAAAAAGTACTCATTCTCACACTGCTCTATTTTTTCTCTCCTTGAAGTTTTGTTTTGTAGAATAATCTTCCCAGATTAAGATAACTATTAACTGCATTCACTTGCTAGAAATATTCAATGTCCATTTATAGAAATATAATCATATTCATATGTCAGGCAGTAGAGCATTTCAGCTCTTCAAAGCATTCTTTTATTTTTTCCAGTAAGATACATGTGCGTCATCAAGAATTAAATGGTCTAAGGCTCTGCTACTTTTACAGAGGAATAAGCCTGTAATATCAAACTTCCTACAATCCTGTAGATAATAACTATAGATTCAGGGGTGGGGGGAGGGAAACAAACAAAAAATAAACATTGTAGGGCTCTGGAGAGTGAACAAAGCTGTTGGATTGCTCAGGGGATTTGAAACTTGAAGGAAGTGGCTGAGATTGAGTGTTTTTGTGGCTTTACCCTGAGGGCAGTCACAACTATATGTCAGTGACAGGAGTCACTAAAACTCTAATAGAAAATCTGCCATGTTTCTGGCTGGACAAACCAATGAAGGAACATGGGGCAACCAAGACCACCAGAGAGTAAGGGGGAATCCAGGAAAGAAAAGAGCCAGTGATCAAAGCTGCTGTCCACCACAAGTGGGACGGAGTTTGAAGTCTGAGTCTAATCAAAGTAATTGCTATTAAAAACAGAAAAATATCACTCTTTGAAGAAATGCAGCAGAATCCAGAGAACCCAAAACATAACATGTCCAACATCCAGGACACTATGCATAATGATTCCATGTTGAAAGCTAGAAAACTGAGATATAGTTTCAAGCAAAAAAAATAATAATAAGTAGAAGTCAGTTGCAAGATGACAAGATGTTGAAATTCTCAAAGACTATTATAGCAGCTGTTATAAATGTTCTCATTAAGGTAAAGAAAAGCATGCTTGTAATGGATGATAGAAAAGTTTAGCTTAGAAATACAAAATATAAATCTAATAACATTTAGATTTAAAAAATACAATATTTGACTCAACAGAAAGGAAGCAAATAATTTGATTTTTAAAAGTAGGTAAAAGACCTAAACAGACAGCTCACCAAAGGAGATACACATATGGAAAATAAGTATATGACAAGATGCTCTGCATTACACATCATTAGAAAAATGTAAATGAAAACAACAATGACATACCACTACATGCTTATAAAAATAACCAAAATCCAGAACATTGATAATACCAAATGCTGGTGTTGTCACACCACGGGGAAAAAAAGCTTCCCAAAAGATAAATATATGAAATAAAGAGTACTAAAATAATCCAAAATAAAAAAATATATATATAAAAACAAAGCAAATAATAAAATAGTAGGCAGATACAGGCATATCAATAATTTCATTAATATTGAAACCTCCAAAATATTTATCAATTACAAAATGAGAAATTAACTTTACAATGGAGAAATCCAGCAGACAGTAACTTAATCAAACTGCCAAAGTTAACATTATAAGACATATCAGTATCATGTACCTGCTGATATGA
The DNA here is from genome assembly GCF_054644295.1 of Miniopterus natalensis. NCBI lineage: Eukaryota > Metazoa > Chordata > Mammalia > Chiroptera > Miniopteridae > Miniopterus > Miniopterus natalensis. Next base: position 49,787,334 of record NC_142085.1, on the reverse strand, counting down.
CACATTGCAAAGGACAAATCACTCCTGTAGTATTCTTGCCTAAAATGCATAACCTCAATTTAATAATGAGAAAACATCAGGAAGACTCAAATTAAGGGGCTTTTACAAAGAGTTAACTAGTACTCTTTAAAAGTAAATCAGTCATGAGAGACAAGGAAAGAACCGTCACAAATTGTAATAGACAAAGTGACTAAAAACAGTGTGATACAGGACCACTAAGTGGATCCTGCAACAGCGAAAGACATTAGAGGACAAACTTGTGATACTCAATGAAGTTTATAAATAAGTACAGTATTACATCAATGTTCATTTCTTAGTTTTTGTTATGATAGTGTGTATATAAAATATTAACAGAGGAAACTGGGTCAAGAGCACACAGGAATGATTAAAAATCTCTGAACATTTTTGCCAATTTCTATAAGTCTAAAATTATTTAGAAGTTAAAGTTTAAAAAGTACTAGTGAATTAAACACTCAAATTAAAACACAGATATTATCAGAGTGGGCAAAACAGTAATTATATGCTATCTACAAGAGGCACGCTTTCAAATTAAAGAAATCTATAGGTTAAAAATAAATGGATTTTTTAAAAATACATATGAAAAGAATAAATACTAGTGGGCTGAAAAAGCTATATGAATATAAGTAAGATAAAATAGACTTAAAGAAAGAGTATTACCAGTGATAAAGAGGAACATTTCATAGTGATAAAGAGATCAATTACTTAGAAAGACATATACATAGTTTGTATTGTTAGTGACTGTAATTTTTTATTATTAGTAACAAAGACTCAAAATAAATAAATTTGCCCAGCTGGACGTGGCTCAGAGTTGAGCATCAACCTACGATCCAGGAGATCCCGGTTTGATTCCCAGTCAGGGCACATGCCCAAGGTTGCAGGCTTGATCCCCAGTTGGGCACATGCAGGAGGCAGCTGATCAATGAATCTCTCATCACTGATGTTTCTCTCTCTCTCTCTCTCTCTCTCTTTCTCTCTCCATTCCTCTCCCTGAAATCAATAAAGATCTATTTTTAAAAAATAATAAAAATAAATAAATTTATTTAAATGTCTCAGTATATATCATTAATATGTAAAACTCAATTGAATTTTATATACTAGTAACAAACAATTAGAAGATGAAATTTTTTAAAAATTCATTTACAATTATACAAAATAACATATGTAGGAATAATTTTAACAAAATATGTGTAATATGTCTTCACTCAAAACTATAGAACATTGTTGAGAGAAATTATAGAACATCTAAATAAAGAGATATATTATTTTTGTGGATTAGAAGACAGGCCATCTTAAATATTTTTAAGATGTCAGTTCTCCAAGACTTGATCTATAATTAAGCATATCCCCAGTGAAAATTCCAGTAGGCTTTTTAGTAGAAATTGATTAGCTGATGCTAAAATTTATGTGGAAATACCAATGACCAAAGAAATTTTTTAAAAAGGATAAAATGGGAGGATTTACACTAATTGATTTTAAAGCTTAGTATAAAGCTATGCTAATCAAGACAGCATGTTTCATTTGCAAAAGAATAGATATGGATTTTAAAAAGGAAAAGAATAGAGTAGCAGTTCTCAAAATGTGGTCTAATATTGTATTAAAATTATTTCTCTAATAATAATGTCAGCTACCTATTTCACTCTCTTGCCCTCACAGGTGTACAGTGTCATTTTCCAGAAGGCAAATAATCTATAATATTTCAGTAGATTTAATGCAAAAGCAGATATGAGTATCTAGCCATCTCCCATTAAAACTAACATGATAGAGATTATTATAAAATGTAAAACAATGCCTTTTGCTCATTTTTAAATTTTGAAATATACAGATATTTTTATAAAAAGTATATTGATTTTATGTAAATTAATAAATACCTTTTTTAATTTCTCAGTTTTAAATACAGTAAATATTGATAGATATTTTCCACATAAACAAAAAAATAGTTGTTTGTGGTTCTCCATATTTAAGATTGTATGGGGTCCCAAGTCAAAGCAACTAGACCTCTCATGTACTCCTAATGGGAATTTAACAAGGTACAACCACTTTGGAAAACTGTCAATTTTATAAAAATTTAAACATCTACATATTGTATGATCTAGTCATTCCACTCATTCCACTCTTTCTTTTCACAAAGAAATACAAACATATCCACACGAAGTTTTCTGCACAAATATTCATAGCACCTTTATTCATAATACTCAAAAACTAAAAACAACGAAATGTCAATCAACACCTGAGCAGTTATGCAAAATGCAACATTTTCATACAATGGCTACTGAAAGCAATTGAAAGAAAGGGATTATTGATACAGACAACAGCATGATTCAACCCCAAATATTTATCTTGGGTAAAAGAAGCTAAGGAGTATGTATTCCATGAATCCATTTAGTAAAAAATATTTAAAGTGCTAACTAATCTATAGTGATAAAAGAAAAAAAGAAAACTACAAAAAACACACAGATGAGTGCTTGCCTAGAGTCCCAGTAGCAGGAGGAATGGTCTGCAATGTGGCAATGGGACAAAAGGAATCTATTGAAGATGACAGAAATGCTCTGTATATAATTGTGGCGGTAACTTTATGGGTGTAAACGACTGCCAAATTGATCAAGTTGGATGCAGTATATTATGTATAAAGTTGATACAAATTTTTTAAAAAGAACTAAGTCTTTAAATGTGACATCTAAGTAAATTTCTAACCAATATTTACTGACACACACACGTTAGAGCCTCATATCCTTACATCCATACCATTGATCAATTTATTCATTCAACAAATAAATTTTTTAATGTGAAAAGTATTGAAAAAAATCTTGACTATTCATATTCTGAAACTGGGAAGAATGGCACAATCAGACAAGATGAGGCCTTATTAAGGCAGCATGCTGAGAGAGAGCAACTTACCTTGTCTTTTTCTGATCAACATCAGAATTGTGATTACAATTATGTAATAGTCTCTGCCCAATTCAGATAGCTCTTTTTTTTAACCATACTTAATAGATTATGTTAATTCAAAACCACATAAGGTCAACAAATAGATGAGTTGAGAAAAAGGAAAAAGTTATACTGTAAAACAAATTTTGCCAAGAGTCAAGCAAACATGCCAATTAACAGAAACAATATATATCTCTCATGTTAACCAATCATCATGAAAAAAGAACTTACAAAGTCATTAATGTATTTCAAGACACTTTCTGTCTCTCTTCTCTTTAGTTTTTTGACTAGTTATGGCCTAATGGGTGAACCACTTGTGGGAAATAGCCTCAGGGCTACAAGCAATACTTGACTCAAAGCAGCATAGACAGGGTAGAAAATCAGAATTTTCTTAGAGTATCAAATGGGGTCACTAGGGTGAGAAAAGTCCATCAGTGAGAAAGGATAACAGTGGACAGGTCTATGTACCAAATGAGAGATGGGTGGACACAATCAATTTAGCACCTATCCCTCAGGGAATAATCAGTGGGTCACTGTTCTTACAGAGATCCACCTGCTCATTCTATGGGCCTCAGAGCTCAGGGGAAATGCCTTACTAGACTAAATACCTTGGTTTGGCTTGTTTTTGCATATCCTTTTTTGTACTCCTTGCTGTGTGTAGCCCCAATGAATAGATTCTTCTGAGTAGCCAAATTTTACATAAATTGCAGAGGTGTGTGTTTTTTGCAGTTGCTCAAAGTTCAAACTAAATCTTAGTCAAATAAAACTTTTAGTTCTCACTCTTGTTATTCTTATCAGCTATTAAACATGTTTGATTTGCCTCTAGTAGAGAGGCCAGAGTCAGCTCAGCTTTGGCAGTTCTGTGAGTCTGACTCAACCAGAGGGAGGAATGAGCACCAGGAGCTGTGGATATCTCCCTAGTCAGGGGTGTGCACAAAAAACCAAGAGTGGAGTGAAAAAGGGTCATCAGAGCAAGAAAAGACCCATAAACAGAAAGGGTCTGCAACCCAAAGCCATGGGATCAGAGAGTATGAAGTTAGGTAGTGATTCATGTAAGCAGAAACCTAGATCGGTACCTAAAATTGGACCTATCTCCTCATGCATGATGCAAGATGTGTCGCTGCCTCGGAAAGGGTATGCAGGAGAGATCAAGATTGCTGCTGCGGTGAAAATCAGAGGTCTCATTCTCTCCACTGTACTAACTGCCAGCTACAGTGACTGCTTTCTCTTTGCTCCCTGTCTACTGCCCTGCACATCTCTGCTCTTTGGTGATGGTGGTAGGAAATAAGAGGCATAGAGATTATTCTGGTTTTTATCTGGGCAATCTCCAGGTTGAGAGCTACCCCAAAACGCCTCCTCTGTGGTGCAGTTATAATGAATTCCATGCCGCTCCATCAGCCATCCTCCACAGTGACAGTAAATCATGGTTGTATATTTATTTCTTGTTTTCTTTGTGCAGACCCTACAATAACTCAGTGATGCTTTGCCAGTTGTTAACATTGCTCTTTAGAAAGTCCTGGAAAATTATTTTTGAAATATGAATTTACTCTTTTAAGTTGAAAGATACTGAATGCCTTGTGTTTTTCTGAGTCATAATCATTAGTATAATCATGTAGTATGAGGAGTAAATTTTTCTTCTCATGCTTCAGTTTTTCTCTTACTTCACTTGTCCCAACTCAAAGCATAAAAGAAAGGCAGCAATGAAATAATGGGATTTGTTCCTAGGAGTTGAGTTCTCATCTCATTTCCTTGACTTAGCCTCTCTGTGTCCACTGAGCTGGAGGTAGTAATATCCAATTGGCCTTCCTCACAGTATTCATGAGGATATCAGGATGTAGAAATGAGTATACTTTGAAAACCTGAAAATATGAGAATAAGATATTTTAAACTAAAATTTAAAATTGTAACACTTGGTATATTTGGTAGGGTTCACGTTACCTAAAACATCAGCAGATAAAATATAGGTATTGCTCGCCTTCGCCAGGTGGCTCAGTTGGTTGGGGTGATGTCCTGGGTTTGATTCCTGGTCAGGGCACAGACCGAGGTTGCGGGTTCGATCCCCTTTTGGGACATGTACTAGCGGCAACCGGTCAGTGTTTCTCTCTCACATCAATGTTTCTCTCTCTCTCTCTCTTTCCCTTCCTCTATCTCTCAAATCAATAAAAACATATCCTCAGGTAAGGATTAAATATAAATATATATGTGTGTGTGTATATGTATATGTATTGCTCATGTTTAGCTTATTCTAAAATTACTTAGGAGATATTATCTATATTCTAACATTGTTGACATTGTCTTTTAATTATCTACCTCCCAAAATGTAGCAATTCATCTGGAATACGATTATTGTTTACATAGGAAAGAAAACAACTCATGTTTTTCTCATCCACTATAAATATTATTACTTTTCAACAAACCATACAAAATATGATTTTGAATATAAAAATCAAGGTAAATTTAAATGAGGGGACTGAACTATGACAGTTTCCAGTTGCTATTTGGCTGAAATTCCTACCATTTATATAGTCAGCCAGTCTTATGAAGATGATGTCACTCTTGTTTCACTATTTAAAGGACTGAGACAGGCAAAATGATTTAAACCAATATAATTCTTGAACCAGGATTCAAAGAAAGCATGTCTTGTGCCTCTCAGGACATTTTACTCAGAGCACATTTGAGGAGCAGATGGAGTGTGGTCAGCCTTGTTGACAGACCAGACTTTGCTTGGCCTTGTAATCACTGTTTTTGTTTTGAAATTTTTTTGATTGATTTAAGGAGAGAGGGAGAAAAGGAGGGAGAGAGAGAAAAGGACACATTTTGCTCTTCTTGTCAAGTTAATTAAGAATAATTTAGTAGAAATAATATTTTGTGATTAATTTTATTCCATATAATATGTCCCTAGTCTATCTTATATATTTGAATAAAAGCATCCCATGTAAATCTTCATTCTACTTTCTTCTGCCTTCTACATTCTCCTCCTTTTTCCCACTCATATCAAAGTCAATGATAGCTCATGTGGTGGGCACAGCTCTGGCTTTGGCCTAGAGTAGCTGGGTCTGAGTTCCAATATGAGCATTCAAGAGAATGTGTGACCTTGGGAAAGTCATTTATCTTCTCCACGTAATAGAAAAATGATGTTACATGTGCCAGTGTCAAAGATCACTTCTTGTTTTAAACAGAATTAACCTAGTATTTTTTAATCCATCAACAAGTTTTGATGATTCTTTTCTGTGAATACTGACTTTCCTTTCATTGCATTAATTAGGACTCCTTATGTTAAAGTTTTTGTGTGTCTTGGGAAAAGTAGTTAAAGTATTGCTGAATGTTCTTGGAAGGCTTAGCTAAAAGAAAAATTGGAAATTCAATACTTATAGGGAAAAACACAAACTTCGTTTAATTTGACACTAAAGTCACTTTATTGAGATAGAAAGCTTGTTGTCTTTTTTAAATACTAATTGTGCATGTATCTGATCAACGATTTATTATAACAATAATAAGGCTCAGTGTATATAATAATACCTTTATAATAAAGAAAATTTTAAAGACCACAATAAGTCATCAAATCTAACACATGACATATTCTAGAATCCCAGCATTAGCTTGTTGATTAATATTTTCTGGAACTACACTTAACGGGCAGATTTGTGAAGTATCATGTAGCCTTTCAATGTTTCAAGTCAAGGGACCCTCCTAAGGCAGAGATTTTTCTGGGATCTGAAGGCTCTCTATGTGGCTGATTTACAGATTAAATGGCCTTTCTATAGGTTAAAAATATGTAAATATTCTGGTAACTGCAAAAGTGGAACTTTGCGTATCAAACTAAAATACTACAGGTGCATTGTCACCGTCTCCTGGTTGCCTTTGCCCTGCTTTACATTTAGTTACCACTGGCTTTCTAGAGCTCTTGAACTTGGAAAAGGTTAGACAGCGCACGGCTGGAGCAGTTTGTGAGCATCAGCAGATTTAGCTTGTAATTTCATTGATCTATATGGGCTCACTGTTTGCAAACCAGCTGCTGCACTGTTTCCCCACAGCTACTGATCTCAGTAGCATTGATTTTTTTCCCCCCTTACATTAACATAGCATTACTTCTTTAATGGGCAATAAATGACTGGATGTAAATACAATCAGGGCAGCAACAACAAAAGGAAAACGTCAGACTCATTTTTATTTAAGGGGTCCTTTCCATTAATATTTGCCATAAAAATTATAACACAAATTATTGACAAAAGTAATGCAATTTTGATTTTACTGCATTTTGTTCGTTTGTAGATATGTGGTGTCTGCCAAGTGGTCTTCTCTTCCTAATGCATTAGGCAAAGCAATACAATAACAGTGCTTTTATAGAGACTGTAAATTTGCACCATTACCTTAGTACAGCTAAATTCTATTCATGAAATAAAGCAGGAAGCAGTACAAGTACAAAGATTTACACTTAAATTCACATAGGCTGAAAATGAAGATATTTCAGATTGTGTCAGCTGGCTAAAAGACACCTTTAAGATACTGGTTAACTTCAATAAAATTAGAAAAAAAAATGACTAATCTTTGAGATTAAAGAACTTAGTCTGTATAAACATTAAGATGTAAACCTAAACATCTTCCTGGGGTACATTTAAAATGGGTGTTGCATGTATGTGGGCAGGGTGAAAACTATTTAGCAATTTCTCAGAGTTCCTTTCTTGAGTTAAACTCTAAATGATAACTATGGGAGAAGATATAAAAAGCATGCATTTTAAAGTTCATTATGCATAGATATGTTTTAGGTGGTGGAAGATGTAAAAAGAACTTAACAACAGACTTTCACTTTTGGTTGTCAATTTAATTACTTTAAAGAAGCCAACTGCCATTAAGCTTAACAATAATTTCAATTTGGAATAAAACAAATTAAAAAATGTATTTTAGTTCATAAATTGTAGAGTTTTAATTGTTACTGACAATATATATAACCAATCTCTCATACCCAACAGGATCTCTATTACCAAGTCTATTGTTTCCTTTTTTGTTTGTTTGTTTGTTTGTTTGTTTTGAGATGGGCAAAAGTCTTTTGGCAATAACTTTCTCAGATGCTTTATGCCAGTACTCTGACAAATATAGTTTTGAGTTTTTAAGAAAATGATACTGAATATAAAGTCTTCTAAAAAGCCACCTACTTTTTTAGCTATGCCTTTAAAAAATATCTCTATTTACTTTCTCCAATACCTTTCCATGAGTTTCCAAATTTCCACAGAGGTTCAAGGACCATTATATTTCAAATAAGTAGAAATAACTGTTTTACAGCAATAGTTGTTTTGGTATTTTGTACATCAGTTTTCTTTCTTAAAAATTTGGTGTTGTAGATTGGTGATAGGAGTGTTAATCTGTAACAATATTCACCAGAATCAATGACAGACAGAGATGGAGAAAATATCTAGAGCAACATCTATAGTACATTCCAATGTAACTCTTACATTTTAATGGTTTTATTGTTGTTTTATCACTGTCACCGTAACTTACAAAAACGTTTACTCATTCCTTTAACTCTAATATCTTTTTCTTTCAAAATTATGTCAGTGCCTATAACTCCCATCAGTGGTCTGACCCATCCCCAAGCCTGAGACGTATAAATGACTGTGGCATGAACAGAACATGATCCTACGGCATTGTCCCAATTCTCACTGTCACACAATGAACTGCTGCCTCGTCTCTGTCATTGTCTTGGGTGATTCTGCTACCCGGTCACCAAGCTAGCATACTCACTTCCTATAATACTCATCTGTTCTGCTGCACTGCATGTGCCAATGAATTTTAAAATATATATTTATTTATTTTGTAAATGAATCAAATCCTGCTCATTTCTTACTCGACTACCAGAAGAAAACCAAGAGAGTGGAGCTTCTCTTTCAATCCTAAAATTCTAGGTTTAGGAGGAAAGGGAATTCTCAAAAAATAAAATCTTTTTCAGATAATTTTTGGCATCAAGGAAGAGACAAAACTGTTTATGCAAATACTCTTAGATTCTTTCTTTAAAATTTTATATAATCCATATTAATTTATATTATCTTTAAGAAAACTCAAGACCAAGGAAGGCCATAATTTATGTGGTCCAGTAAAATGTTCAAAAAAATATCTACTATTTCAAATACGGTAAATTTTATTGATTCTATTATTCAATTAATGTGCCAAATAAGACATTCAAGGCCACACTGAATTATTTCTGTCACAAATTATTTTCAATCCTCAACAGACACGCTTATTTCCTAACAGTATTGCCATAAATAGAAAATTATACAGAATCTTTAAAAAACTAGCCTTTCCCAATTAATATATTAATGAAACTACTATTTACCAGAAACTATTTACTGAGCACTGGCTGGCAGTCAGAAATAACCAAGTCATGTCCTCATTTTCAGAGGGGTTAGAGTCCAACAAAGGTTACCTACAGATACAAAATTCACCCTATACTTTTTGTATGAAACTTCCTAGAACTATTGAGACACTTCCTTTATTGTCTATCATAGCAGAGACAATTGTCTGGAGTCCACACATTGTGGACACATGGGAAGACTACATCTGCTAGGCCCCTCTAGCTTGCTGGGAACAAGGCCGTCGCATTGTGGGTGGAAAAGATGAATTTCACTTCCAGGCATTACCTTAAAATAGCTCATGCAGTCTTCAATGAGACTTCTTTTCCTCTGCCAACTGACTGAACAAATGATGTGAATCCATCAGAGAATTCTAAGGAGACCCTAGGGTGTGACGGAGAGAAAAGAAAGGAGTTTGGGTGAAGAGCTCCCCGGGAGAACCTTCTGACTTACAGTGGACTGTGGCCTAAGTGGAAACCAACTGTTGTTGTGTTAGGCTTCTGAAAGGTTAGGTTTGTGTGTTAACTTCTCTTAATAATTCTCTATGATCACTATATCGCTTATCATCCTGTATTATACTATAAAGGTAAATACAAGCTTTGGCAAGGAATATAGGGCTTTGAGTCCCTATACTAAAAGAGATTCTGAAGTTTTTGCCCTTATAAAGTAGCTTATTTCTTCTTGTTGATTTTTCTGACCATGGTTTCCTATTAGGTGTTCTGTAAGGGTATCATTCTCCATTGAACATCATGTATCTATTTCTGACTTTAATTTTATGTCATCTCAAAAATAGATAATTAAGCTTAAAATTATGAGCTACCATTTATATAACACTTACCAAGTACCAGGAAAAATTTTAATCACTTACAAACTTTATTAAAACCCTTGAAGGTAGATATTATCATATACAATTTATATACGAGGAGATGGAGACTTACAGAATTGAAATAAATTACCAAATTAGTAAATTCTAGCACAATTATTTGACCCCAAGTCTGTGAATACTCAGGCTATTAATTTTTTAACATATAGTTAAAGCAACATCTTTCGTTAAAATGCTTCAAATAATAGTATGTGACTTATGACATCTTATTAATATCATCTTATGATATGTATACTGACATCTGAGAGCTCCTGTTTTTGTGGGGCATATTTTATTTCTTGACTACACTCTGGGTAGATGAGGACTGCAAATAGCTAAGTTCCAGAAAGGTGTGATATATTTTATTATAACATATTAGTAGTAATATCTTATCTAATGTATATGGGTATGGTCTTTTAAATTTCAAGCATTTTTATCATAAAAAATTTTAAACATAAACAAAAGTAAAGAATACACTTGATGTACATATCTATCATACAGCTTCAACAATAATCAACTCATGGCTGATCCTGTTTCATATACCCCTCAAATGTCCAGATTTATTTGGAAGCAAATCACAAACTTAATTCCATTTGCAAGTGGAAGAGTAGATTATATCTTTTAGACATATCTAAAAGAAAAGAAAGCTTAAAATACATGTAATTGCAATGCTATTATCCCATCTAAAACAGATTAAAATAATTTGGGTAGGATTTTCAAAAGTTATCATTCACATATTTGCTAAATAACATATATTGAGTACATATTATGTTCCAGGTCTATCTGGACATCTTTGAGCCGTAGTCAATATACTCACAGAGCTTCATTCTATACTCAAATTACATACTTAGGTGTGTGTTTTTTCCCTAGCAGTTTCTAGGGTAAATGTTATTTAAAATAATTTTTGTTTGTTTTAATTGCTAATTTTATATCTATGCCATTAAACATTTACATTTCAAATTATTGTCAGTAACCTTCCTATTATCGCAGTTATTTACTTGCTTGTTTACAATCTCTTTATTACACAGGGTGCAATGGAATTCATTTACTTCAAGTTATTACACTTTTCCTTCCTATCAATGTCAGTGTTCTAAGAGTAAAAACTACGGCTTAAAAGGTAGCTACTAATTGTCAGGATTCAATCCTCAAGTGGATTAATAATTCCTAGACAGCACGGCCTGGCTCTGGAACTGGAAGTCAGGCCCTGGTCTGTTTCTGTCATCCTGACTCTCTCTTGTGTATCACACTGCATATGTGCCTTACCCTCCTTGTTGTAAGAAGGGGAAAACAAGAGAATAATACACATCCTTGTGTGCCACACAGAAATCTTGTGAGAATTAATACTCAGAAAGGACTTCCCAGCTTAGTGAGAAAAGGCACTTTAGAATATAAACACCATGCAATTATTCTTATTACTGAGAGCTAGAAAAATGCTAGGAAGAAATTGCATGATTATTGTGGCATGCATTAAGCCAAATAAAAAAGCAGGCTAGAGGAGGATCCCATCGAAGATAAAAATTACTTTGACCGATCCTTCCTTCCCTCCAGCCACTGAAAGAAATTATTTTTATAGTCACGTTTAAGTGGTACCCTAACTTCCTTTTATTTTGCTTAAAATCTGTGATACCAGAATTGTGCTTAAATGAAATTTCCATCAGCTTTTACATATTAAAAAAAGCAAGTACATTTTAAAGCACATATTGAACATTAAATCATTTTTTGCTGCAGGTTATTGCAAGTAAATAGTAATTGTAAAATAGATTCTTTTTGATGAAACAAAATGAAAATAGACTGCTAATGTTCACCTCAGATTTTCTCATCATTTCATTAACAGTTCAACTAGGAATGGTATTTTTATAACGATGGGCAGGAAAATCATACTCATCAATATTCATCCATATTCATATGTTGGTACACTGACTCTGGAGCTTTAAAATCAGAGCAGAAATATGTGAAACACATATGCCCCTTAAATAAATTGCAAGAACTATTTTATTTGTTCAACAACTGTCTCTTCATTGATAATATTCAGACACCAAAATCATTAGAAAATATAACAAAATTTAAATAAGAATCAGTTTGCTTTTCCAAGGCCTATCTTTTCCAAAAACAGGAATTTGACAGGCAACAATTAGTGGAGCAGATTAAATTTTTAATGGACTAGCTTAGAACTTCTGTCCTACTTTTGTGTCAACTGTAAACTCACACCCTCTCCATCCCACTTACTCTTTGTATATTTATAACATATTTATCTTTACATTGAATGCTTTTACATTTCTATATATGGCTTTCCCTCAAACTTAAGGTAATTATGTACTTTAAGACACTGTGCAACTGTAAAGATCCAGCCTGTTTTAAACAAGAATAAAACAGCAGTGCCTTGAAAGGACTGGTTCAGCTGGTGCAGACAGGGAGCTGAGAATGCTACTGCTGAGCTTGCATTGCCCCCTATGGTTGCTATCTGACAGCTCTCGAGGAAAAGAAGCAGCATGCTCTGTCCTCTCAGTGGACAGCAGCATCTGGGAACCGAGCTTGGAGCTTTACCTCACTTCTGAATAAATAGCCTACAACATCGGAGCATCAATTCAGATGCTAGTATTTTGGATATTTATATGCTTTATTTTAATTCTTATTAATGCAGTAAATTAACAATATCTCACCAACTTTAACACTCTAATATATATTGTCAACCTTACCCAAATTCTCAAATGACAGTGAAATTTCTTTTAAATAATAGGCATTTTGATAATTACTTTCAAATATGTGCGTCTCTGAGGAAGATACTATTTTTTTCTGAATGCCAAGTTTACCTCTTGTCAACTTGGTACCATCTGAGACCGAGTTCCAGGTTTAAGTTGTACATGCGCTTAGGTTTTACCTCCTAACTAGATGGTGCATTCAATGATGGGGCAGGCCACGCCTCACGCCACTGTACACCCACAAAATGGTAGCAGAGTACTGGGCTCAGAGAAGCTACTGTGTCAAGCCAAGATTATTATTATACCTTCTTGAGTTTATTTTATTATGAATTGTCTTAGGTCCAGTTCTCTACAAAGAGAGCCTAAGAGAGCAATTTGAATGCACAGGAGGTGCTAAGGGTATGATCTTTAGACGGAGTCTGGAAAAGGAGTAAAAAAGCAGGAGAGGAAAATATTTAGCAAAGATGTGGTCTCAGGTAATGTCTACCTTTGGCCTGTTCCTTAACATGGGTGGGGTGAGAGTCTGAAACAAAAATTGTACCACAAAGATGACACTCCTTGAAGCAAGAGAGCCAATCTCTTGTACCCCTGTTTTTGGCCACCTTTGGATGGTAGGAGGTGTGTGACCTCCTGGGTGAAGCAGCAACCATGCTAAGGGGAAATTTTTAGAGGGGGGCAGCTGTGAGCTGTGAGTAGCCAACACTCCCAGGAGATGGGGGACAATAACAGGGCCAGTAAAGGGAATCTGGGCTGAGCATCTGCAGCATCCACTTGGATGCACTTGTTTCTCATGTCAAATTTACTCCACCCAGGCATAGATTCTTCCAGGATTCTGTGGTCATAATACTTGAAAAAATTTACTAGCTGCTACAACTTGTCTTATGGCAAAACTAATACTTATTTCTCTCCTCCTTCACCCATTCTACATTTCTCTCTCTCTCTAGCACTTCCACTGGCCCCAGGGGCTTACCTAGTGGAGAAACAAAGAACTCAATTCCTGAGGATTGAGCCCCTGTTATGATATTATCATTAGTAAGGTCATGGTGGCTATACTTGCCCATTCAAAGTTGCAAATGAGCAGAAGAGGACCCCTCCAAAAAACACTTCCTCTAGTAGATCACCTGACAGACAAGTATGTTCTTCCCTGCTCTCAGCAGTCCTGACTCCCAGAGAAGGTAAGGGTCAATCCCTCTTGCTTTGTATTTGATGTTCTACTGGCACTAGCTGCCCCCAAAACCAAGTGGCAGTTGTACCTTACTATTTAGTAGGAATCTTAAGGTGTCTTCAGGTGGAAAGGAACCCCTATAGGAGCCCAAGGCCTCTAGACTCACAGAGCTTAATGTTTCAGGGTCAGAAAGCACAAATTCCCAAAGTAGGTATGATGTTGAGTGAGGCCACTTCTGCTTTTATCCCTTAGTTCCCAAAGCCATGTGTATTAGATGCTAGGGCTGCCATAACAAATAACACAGTCTAGGTGGCTTAAAAAACAACAGAAATTTATTTCCTCACAGTTCTAGAGGTGGCAGGTCCTAGTTCAAGGTGCCAGCAGGGTTGGTTTCTCCTGAGACCTCTCTCCTAGGCTTGCAGATGGCCATCCTCTCACTGTGTCTTTGAATGGCCATTTCTCTGTTGTGTGCATTCCTGTAATATCTTCCTTTTCTTACAAGGACATCAGTTGTATTGGATTAGGTCTCCACCCTTATGACTTCATTTAACCTCATTACCTCTTTAAAGGCTTTATCTCTAAAATCAGTCACATTGGAAATTAGGGCTTCAATATACAAAATTGGGGGACACAATTCAATCCATAACACTATAAGATCTACCTTTTTCTCACACAGTAACACATAATGGATGTTAGTTTAAGAGTATAACACATTCTAAAAAATAATGCACAATCCTTTCAAGGTGTCATCTCCAAACTGATACCTCATCTGTATCTTTTTGGTTGTTTTTTAATCCTCACCAAAGGATATGTTTTCATTGATTTAGAGAGAGAGGGAGAGGGAGCAATATGGATGTGAGAGAGAAACATCGGTTGGTTGCCTCCCATATGCACCCCAATAAGGGTTGAACCTGCAACCTTGGTATGTGCCCTGATCAGGGATCACACCCACAACCTTTTGGTTGGACAAAGCTCCAACCAACTGAGCCACCTGGCTAGGTCTCATCTGTACCTTTTAAAGGCTATTCCACTATTCTAACAGGACAGCAATTTCAGGATGGTGTAGTAGGTGATGAGACCAATGGTTCCCATGACCATGTGCTCACTTCTTTACAAAAAAAAAAAATGGATCTCTAGTAGGAGATGTTGTTGTACAGAATTTCATGCCAGTAAATTAAATATTCCATGAGCTCTTAGCGTATGATATTGGTCTAAGTCCTATGGGCTACAAAAGTGAATCCATATGTTTCAATCCTGGTCAGGATAAATTCTGCCTTTTTCAAGATAGAATGAGTTCCATGAAATCAAATTGACACTAAGTGACTGACAGGTCTCTTTGAGGAATGGTATATAGGATACTCACCATTAATCTTTGTTATTGACATTCAAAACAGGTTGGACATTCAAAAGCAGCGATTGGTGAGATAGAGCACATATTATTGGGCATATACACAGATTCCATTTCTGTCACCATTGCCACTCCATTCACATGCTCATAATGCCATCATTGTCATGGTCAAGGAGAGAGGATGATAACAATGGGCCAAGTCATCCTGTACATTGGTCATTCAGTGCTTGGCTATAAAGGGACCACTCTAGTGTACAGTGCAAAGAGCTTCATGCTTCCTGTACACTCCCATAGGTCCATCTCCATGTCTCTTCTGAAACATCTTTAACCTTGCTCTTACAAAATTGCTCCTTCCAGATTCATTGACTAACCATCTAAATTATTTATCACTGCCTATGAATCTATTAGTATTATTATCTTAAATCATTTCTCTCTTTACACAATAACCAGGAGCTCTGCCCAAAAACCTGCCAACTGGTAGGTTTCCCTTCCTTCATCTTTGTCTTTAAAAGCTACACCCGAGTGGAGGGATAGTGCATCAACTATTCATTTTAGGTTTGCACCAACATGCCAACTCATCTGTGAATGAAGTTCTGGTCTTTATCTCCCTCGGTCACCTGATCACAGGAAACTCCTATGAGGCCTGCACAGGTTGTAGGAGTAGGCTCAGTTAATAAATATATTTATTAGGGAGTCCCCTTGGGATCAACACCAATGTAAGCAAAAAGAAGGAAGCAAGATTAGAGAGAAGTCAAGCTCTAATGTAGATTCCTCCTATTCCTTAAGGATCTCTAGGTAAATATCTCTCATAGATAGCTAAAATGTCCCTTTAGAGTTGGCCTTGGCTGGCCCCAAGTGACCAGGCCTTTATACCTGCATGAACAAGTAAGGGACATGGCCTTTGGTGAGGCAGCTCTCTGCACCTGAGGCAATCCTTGAAAGATCTGAGAGCTAAAGAGTATCTTTTCACAGCACCTTTAGCAGATGAGGCATTGAGCCCTCCATTAAATAGCTGAGAAGTTCATCACAGTGCCCATCAAAAGGCCATTGGTATAAGCTGAGGGGAGGCTGCCAGGGCAAAAGTGATAAGTAACAGGGAATTCTTAGCTGCCTTATCTGTGCAGCTTTCATGAGCCCTTTGGACCTGCTCGAGCTTACATATTCTGGATGTTTCACTTCCATTTTATAATGGATTGATGCTAGGCTCATCCTACCCAATCTTATGACTTGGTAGTCTGACATTACCCAGCTCATGATGAGAAATTCTGGCTGCACCATCACCTGATATCCCATTGTCAGATGCTTCATGTATAGCAGGGCCAATTAACATGCCAGGATCTGTAGAATAGTATATAGTTCTTTGCTACATGTGGCATTACTTGCTCCAGAACAGGGAAAATTTGGGAGGGTTAACATTATTTTGTAAAGCACCTGCCTCATTTGAAGCCTCATAGTCTTCAATCAAGAGGTAGGAGAGACTTTTAACAAAGGGTACTGGATGACTTGCATAATCCTAGAAGTTTCAGGGGAATAAAGAAGTCCAAGGTTTACAGGTGTATATACCCAGATACTCCTATTCCAAGTTTCAGTGTCACTTTCTTTACCTTTCAGGGCTCTAGCCTGAGCATATAAAACTTTCTTAGGCCAAGAATTAAGCTTTCTCCTGAGTTCTGTGACTTTTATAATGAAGTCTTATGCCTGGTCTTCAGTTCTATCTGCCCTCCAGCTGCAGGAGCTGAAGGTCTCTTTAACAGCTGCCAAAGAGGCCCTCTGACTCTCATACTTGGTTTTAAATTGGTGGTTGATTGCCCTGGGCCTGCTATTTCATCTCTTTAAAGCAACAGTGGCATTCAGAAATAGTCTTTCAATTCCACAATCTTTATAATTTATATTTCTCTTGAACCTCTCAAGTGCCAGAGATACTGCACAAGCCAGTGCAGCTCCTTCTGCACATATCCTATTTCAGTTGACCTCAGTGAAAGCCTTAGCAAGTGCACTGTGGCTGCCTGCCAGAACTATGCAAACTCTGCCTTCCACCAGTGATGAGGTATTTGCTGCAAACCCGGCCTCAAATTCCTAACTCTAGGACCCCTTTCTTGGAGTTTGTTTCCTAAGACCACTTTTGGTACCATATTAGGACAGCTATCTTAGAAACAGAGCTCATTCCAGGATTTCAGATGCTTTAGAAAGATCTCTTCAAGAATACCTATAAGGAAGGATAGGAGTGAAGCAGAGTAAGGAAGGAGAAAGAGTTGATCAAAAATTTAGTGTCAGGTAAAGTTTAGCTTTGGCTTGATCTATGATGATTCCAGGGAGTCTAGTGTTATAAATGTCACCACAGTGTAGTCCCCTCTTGAGATACGAAAGCTAGACTTCTGTGCTTGTATCAGACATAATTTACATGCCACCCCTGAAGTGGAGGAAGATGTGTCACAGACTCTCTGCTTAGACTGCTCCCGTCAGCCATGGGCATTTCTCAGGGTGCCAGGGGTGAGGTTGTGAAGGGCTAGGAGGTGGGAGGGTTGTGGGAGCTGTGATACATTTGTGGCCAAAACTGCCAGAAGCTGGTGTGGGGGTGCAATGACTCGGGAAAGGGGACCTAGGCAGGGCACCACAGCTTCTACTAAGCTAGAAAAGTTACTGACCCTGGCATTAGGAACAACTTCTAATTAGTCATCATCTCAGATTATTAATTAATTAATTACAAATGTCCACATAATCAATGATTTATGAAGTTTCATAAGATCACAAGGAGGAATTAGAATACTTGTGTGAAGAAACTCATAACATGACATCAAACTGAGGGTGAGTTGGCACCACACAGCACCCAGCTGGAGAGGACATGCAGGACAAATTCATTTGGCTGCCTTCTTGTCTCGGGAGTGGCTGCCAGCATTAGCAACTCAAATTCTATTCAAAAAATAGGTAAGGAATTTATAAGGTAACAGATTCAGAAAGTCAGCTCTTAAAAAATTAATTATAACATAATTTACATCATCTTGGATGACAGATAAAGATCTTCTTTTGAATCCATCAATAAATTGGCAGTATCTAAAAGAGCAAAACATCTTATAATATCACAATTCTATTCACAGGGTAACTCAACTACTGAATCTGCTGTACACAAAACTGAAGTCAAGAAAGTGTGTCTCCGATATAGTATGACCTTTTATTTATGCATGTTTGCCTCTCTGCCTAGCATCCCCATTCCTCACGCTAACCCAGCAGCCTGGCATTCCTTTAGCATAAGCAAAAGGTCAATAACTTCCATTAGCAATACCCTTCTAAGCCAGTCCATTTCTAACAAGGACATTAGATATTTTCATCTTTCTTCCCATTAAACCTTAGAGGAGCAATGCCCCATTTCAATAAAAATTTGAATCTACACGTACCCTATAAAATCCTACTAACATGATAAAACATAGAAAAGCAATTTTTAAAAAACCTAGCATTGCTAAAATACAGTAGCCGTCAACAGTGAGGAAACATTAAATTTTTTATGGAAGTTGTGAAATCAAACAAAAAGCCAATGGGTGTTGATTAGCTTATTGATCAATATTACCAAAGAAGAGCTCAGCCTATAAACTGAGTGGTTAGTTTTCCCCAGCAGGACTCAGAAAATCCCCAAGTTCTGTAGAGAGGGACATACAGCAAAGACAACTCTTAGACTATGTTCATCTCCCAGAAGGGCTGCCCACTGCTTATTTTTGTATTATATCTGGGAGACAGTATATAGTAAGTGAAGTTTCTCTTTTACCATGGTGTTCTTGAACAAAAGCAGTTGGGTGAGTAAAAAGGGGGAGGGGTTTGCAACATCTCAGCTAAATTTAGTCCATCTCAACAGATCCAAAAGGAAGGGGTGGGAGAAAGGCTAGGTGGAACTGTGAATTACTCCAACACACTGACCACCATTATTGCTCTCTTTCCTCCCTTCCTACTGGCAACTGGAACTTTGAACTGTATTAGACAATCCTAAATTCCTACCAGCAGGAATTGGAGAAAAGAGTGTGCTGGTGGGGCAAAAATAAAAAGGCTTTGGGAACCCTGATAAGACAGCGAGCCCCAGATTTCCACCCCAGGCTTCTGTGGACCAGAAATTCTTCCAAGATATCAGAATAAAAGTTACATAATTGGATTCTTGAGCTGCCCATTGATAGATCTCATCTACTGGGCTGTCTTCTACAGTGAACTCATTATCAAAGTCTACTCACCAAACCAGGACAGAGTCCTCCTGACATCAGAACAATGTTTGTAAAATAGAAACTACTTGAAGATTATCAATAAATAATTTTTCAAATAAGGAATACTGAACAATTGTTCAAAGAAATGAGTTAGATCGAAATTAACTAAGGCAAAAAAATTTCCAAGATATATCAAGAGAAAAAATAGGTATGGAAGAGTCTTTACAGCATGGGTACATTTTTATTTAAAAATTTTAATCATGGCCCAGCCGGGCATGGCTCAGCGGTTGGGCATCGACCTAGGATCCAAGAGATCGTGGTTTGTTTCCCGGTCAGGGCACATGCCCGGGTTGAGGGCTCGATCCCCAGTTAGGGGTGTGCAGGAGGTAGCTGATCAATGACTCTCTAATCACTGATATTTCCATCTCTTTCCCTCTCCCTTCCTCTCTCTGAAATCAATAAAGATATATTAAAAAAATTTTTTTAAATCATGTTTAAGAAGATATAAAGTATAATATGGACAAAGTATATCGTTTCAGAGAACAATATCTGAAATAATAAGTAACAATATGTACATAGTGATTATATGAGTGTTAAGATTATGGGCCATTTTTTTTTACTCTTTATATATTTTATTAACTAAATATTTAATTTTAATCAGAAAAAAATCAACAGCAATGTTCCCATTTATTATGATAGTGTATTATGTAACTAATAAAAAAATGTTGATGTTCCATGGCTGTGAATGTGTATCCTCTCTTCAATATGTGTTCTTTTTCTGTTATCTTAACAATGCCTTACATGAAGTTGAGATGCTAAGAGAAAGAATTCTGACCATTAGGCGAGACAAAATTTTGCTTCAGCCTTGAAAGAAATGGCTCCTCATTCAGGCTGTATATTGTCTTAATTGTGACAAAAGTAGAACATCCAAGGACAACTTTAGTGTGATGGTCCTACTTCTTTTACATGAATGTGTTAAAGCAATTTATATCTTTGAAGATGTGTTATTTAGTTATTTCCATAACATAAACTTCAGGCATCTATTTCTGATAATAATGGATTAAATAATTCTTTCTAACACTTCTGCTAAAGATACTAGAAAACCTGGGTGAATATCCATACATTTGAATGTATTAAAAAGCTAACAAGGAATTGAAGGCCAAGATCTGGAGAAGCTGAAACCTGGACAGGTAACCTTGGCAACTGAGGCCACTTTTCTCCCAGAGATGTCTGTAATTCCTAAAAATTTGGCTCAAAGTCCAAGGAGATGAGCATCTCTTGTTTTAAGAGTCAGGATGAACTACAAGTAGCTCTCTCAGGGACTGATGCCCAACTTAAATCACCTTGATCCTTGAGCCTGGGTTGAGGTGATCCAAGATTGTTAATTTCTCTGACTGCCTGACAAAAGCAAAAGTAAATCCTCTCTGGAGAAAGATAGTCTCATCTTGTGCTACAGATACCTTTATAAATTTTTTATCTAAGATCATTTTCTTTTTGCCTGAAGGGCATACTTTGGTATTTCTTATAGTAGGAATCTGCTGCTGATGAAGGCTCTCCATTTTTGCTTGATTAAAAATAACTTCATTTCACCTTCACTCCTGAGGATATTTTTTCTTTGGAATACAATTTTAGGCTGTCAGTAATTTTTTTCAGCATCTGAAAAATGTAATTTCATTGTCATCTGGTCTCCATTGTTTACACTGTAGTATCACCAATGCTCAAATTTCCAGGTACCTGGAGCTCCAGAAGACATCCTCATTATCTCAGGAAGTCCATACTAAATGGGTTAAATAGACTCCTATAAGGTCTCTTGACTTCCTCAACATTCACTCACTCATCAGTCCCCTGATGTATGGTTTCTTTCCCCAACAATATTTGGGAATTTTCCCCATTAACATAAATAGTATCTTTGTTACTGACTCAAATGATATACAATAATATTATTTTATTGTTTCTGCAGAAGCATTGCCCATAATCAGTAACATTTCTCTTTATGCTAGGTTTTCCTACAAGCATGCTCTCTCTTGGTTTTCCTCTCCTCTGTCTGGATATTCCTTTTTTCTCAATTTTTCAAACTCTTCTTCCCTTTGTAGCCTATACTTTGGACATATTGACAAGTATTTTGGTTCTTCAATGCCACACAATCTTCTTTGCTCTTTGTGCTAAGGTGTCTTTGCCTAAAACAGATATTCCTCCTATGCTGGCAACTTCTTTGTCAAGTTAAATTATAGTCATTTTGGTTCTCAATTTAAATGCCATTTCCTCTGGAAAAATTTTCCTGTACCTCCAGCTACTTAAGAAGCTCCCATTTTTTGCTATCAACCACATGGTTGTAGCAGCTATATTTTACCATTAATTATATTTCCTGCTAGGATAAAAACTCTAACAAGGTTGCTTGCTCACTATTGAGTCTCAAAAGTCCAGCACATTGTCTAGCCTCTACTAGGCACTCAGTAAATATTTATCAAGTGTATAAATCTGTCCTAGTCTCTCCTTCTCTCCATGCACCAAGGCAGTCTCCCTATTTAGCTTTCATTACTGAATTTCTGCAGTAGCTTTCAAATATATGTCCATCTCTCTACTGTCTCTCTTACATCTTAACCTACACACTGCTTTCAGGTTAATGCAGCCTATTTGGACTTTAAATAGTATTAAATATTATTATTCCCCCTCCCTTTTCCACCAAACGCATATTCCTATGCAGTCTCATTCAATAACCACCTATACATTTACTAATGTACCTCCAAATACATACATACATTTGTGCATGTGTGTGTATGTGTGTATTTCTTCAAATGATATATGTTATAGTTACATATTTATTATATTTGGAGATTCAGAGGTTCAAAGACAAGTTACTTAGAAATATGGATGAGTTAAATGTGGGCACAATGTTATAGTTTCATATTTGTCAGATAAATGTGCATTTGTTATATTTGCAACATTTGTTACATAAGCAAATCTGTAATTATAACATAATGCCCACAACATAATTCATTATCTTCCATATTTCTAATTGCTTACCTATTATTTTCAGCCCTATGAGTCTCAATTTCCTCATTATTAAAACATGGGTAATGATACTATGTTATAATTATGAAATATTTTAGTCCCTTTCTTTCCTCTCAATTAAAATATTTCACAGACAGATCTTAGTCACTGTCATACATATAATTAACTGAACCACACCACCAAACTTTACCCATTTTTTATAAATTGCATCATTGTTATGGACTGAATTGTGTTCCTCTAAAATTTGTTTGTTAAAGCCCTAATTCCCCATTGTGACATATTTGGAAACAGGGCCTTTAAAGAGATAATTAGGGTTAAGTAAGGACATAAGGGTGGGGACCTATCCAATAGGACTGAAGTCCTTGTAAGAAGAGGAAGAGACCCAGGGATGCATGTGCACAGAGGAAAGGCCTTGTGAAGACACAGTGAGAAGCCACAGCTGTCTGCAAGCCAAGGAGAGAGGCCTCAGGAGAAACCAACCCTGCTGGCAGCCTGATCTTGGACTTGCAGCCTCCAGAACTGTGAGGAAATAAATTTCTTTTGTTTATTTCCTGTGTTATTTTGTTACAGCAGCCCTAGCAGACTAATACATTCACTCTCCATGTCACCAAACCAAACAATCTCAAATGATCCTGGACAGGTCCTTTTCCATTAACTCTCAAGTCCAGACTTATCAAACATTTTCATCAATATCACCCTCCTAAATATGGCTTCATTTTGCATTTATGTCTTTATCTTCACTTCATCTATCTAGGTCAAATTTTCTTCATCGTACTGAACTGTAGGTGTCTCCTAACTGTACTCCTTTGCCTCCAGTCTTGGTCTCCTTTATTCTGCACTCAACCTGCTACTTAAATCATATTTTTACAAGGCAAAGGGGATGGAGTAACTTTCCCCTCATAAGCCTACAATCTCCACAAGCAACAGGACAAAGAACAAATACCTTATTTTGACATATGTGGTCCTTTGGGGTTGGGCCCAACTAACTGTGCAGGCTTTTTCCATCACTGTTTTTCCAGGTTCCATCCACATGAAAAAAGCCATAGCCTACCCAGCCTTCCCACCTTGGAATATAATGTTGGCTTATTTGTCCCTTGAATCAGTGAAGCCTTTCTAACATACTTGGACCTGAGAAGCTGTTTCCCCCTCTGTACTATAACCACTGTGACAACACAAACCTTTGTTATAATTAATAAAATGCAGTTGAGTACATTTACATGACTATCTCACCGAACTATGAATCTTTTGAGAACACAAACAGCATGCGATTTATATTCATATTTACATACTTAGCATTGGACATGATTATGGTATTTGACAAACAAATGTTTCATAAATGAATGGATGAAATAATAAATTAATAGTATTCAAGCATAACTCAATCTTCACCTCAAAAGTCTTTTATAAAATTCTACTTGTATAGGACAAAGTTTGGACTTCTCATTCAAGTATTCAAGACACTTTTCTCTGGAAAAAACACAATATTTTTCTGTCTTCATGCCTCTGTTTACAGCATTCCCAGGTTTATTTCCAGTTTGAATATTTTTACCTTTCTCAGGTCAGGAATAACTTCTTTTAATTTTGCCTTCTTAATAGAACGGCTTTCCCCTCATATAGTAATAGAGTTACTTATTAGTGTATGCTATCATCTCTTTTAGAGCTTAAGAATTTTTTAAAGTAAAAATCTATATCTGATTTATCTTCAAATATTTAATGCCTAGTCCTATTTACATAGCACACTTAATAAAAATATGATGACATCACTTTATGAGTACTTGTTGAGTATATCAGCTGATTCCAAACATTTTGTTCATTAGCCTTCTCATTTAAAAAGTTTTGTGCATACAACTGTACTATTTGCATATTTAATTATTTCTAAACAAAAAATGTAATAATATATTAATATATTGTGTGGCTTTTACTACACTCAGAAAAACCTAAAATTTTTAAAGATTAAATGGAAGTCCTTTTTTTTCTCTCCCCCATGAATCTCATGATATGCTCCTGTACTTTTTGTGTGGGAAGCACTTTTTTGGTGACCACTCCCATAGACATTCCCATTGTTATAACACTATTAATAACCTGTACTAGTACTGTCTTAGTCATCTAGTGTTGTTGATAAATGAGCATTCAGCATAGTATATTCCTATGTAATGGAAGTTTAACCCATTGCAGGTACAAAATGAATCTGGCCAGCTGCCAAGTTGTTCATTGAATGCCCACGGTACATCAGGAATTTTTACATTCTTTGTGTTCATAATCTCATTTAATTTTTAGAATAATCCTGTGAAGTATGTTATTATTACGTTCATCTTAACAGATAAGGAAACAGATTTCTCTAAAAGATTAAAATGCTTATGACAGTCACAGTCTAGAAAGCACAGTGTAGGTCCAGCATTTGAATTCACATTTGTTTGGCCCTAAAGCCTATATTCTTCCAACGGCATTTTGTTAAATTTTAAACAGCCAGAAATAAAACTGGAAAAGTCAATTAAGGAAAATTATGAATGACTTCACATGTCATGTTAGAGAATTTGACATTAACTATTGAAGGTTTTTATCTGGATAGTTACAAGCTCATAATTTATGATTCAAGTAAGATAAGAACTGAAAAGTCTCTATTACATTGAGAAATTAAGTAAAGTGTGTTGGGGTGGGGGAAAATAGCAAGAGTAAATGTGAGGACGTCACAAAATCCGGTGGCCAAAAGCTGTAGATTGAGGAACAAATGGGCACAAAAATGAAAATAAGAATAGACTCATTTTTGGGGGATGCTTAGTTGTGGAGAAATTGGTAACTGAGAAAGAAAGACCACCTAAGGTATGGGAATCAGCATAAGGTTACAAATTTCTCTGGTAGGGCAGCACAATCCATCTGTGCCACTCAATCTTTCATTGAAATAAATTTGGTACTTTCATCAGTGGGTGGATTCTTTTACACAGCGTAGTCTGCTGTTATGAGTATGTTTTAGACAGGACATTCAATTGGAAACGCCAAATCTTTCTTTGCAATTTTGTATTAAGGCTTGCCTTGGTACTACAAGGAATCTCTTCCACCCTGGTGGACAGGCATGTAGAAAGGTGCTACTGAAATATAGTAATAATCCAGAATGCTATTGACATTAATGTGACCTTGTTTCGCCTTTCCCTGCTGAGTTGTGCTACTGTATAGCACAGCACAACAGCTGGATGCTTGAGACAGTTAAATCTGAATGGCTACTTCACATTTGACTCCTCTCTTCCCCTTACTCTCTACAGTTGTCAGTAAACTATGGCCTGCAAATAAAATCCAGTCTACAGTGTGTTTTTATATGGCTCTAAGCTAAGAAAGGTTTTTACATTTTTAAAGGACTGGGACAACAACAACAAAAATATTCCACAGAGATTTATACAGCCCATGAAGTTTGAAATATTTACTATCTGGTCATCTGCAGAAAAAGTCTACCAACTCATGACCTAGAAAATGGAATGGAATTATCCTACAATTCTGACTTCTGCCTTTTTCTTACATGATCTCTGTTCTCTGCTTTTAAGAAGACTTGTTGTTTAAGAGTCTCCAAGGCTTGTCTTCATTTCTAATCCCTGTTACTTTATTGACTACTACTCAATTCTTGTTGCCTTTCCTATCTCATTTTCATTCCA
Organism: Miniopterus natalensis; assembly: GCF_054644295.1. Taxonomy (NCBI): domain Eukaryota; kingdom Metazoa; phylum Chordata; class Mammalia; order Chiroptera; family Miniopteridae; genus Miniopterus; species Miniopterus natalensis. Next base: position 49,761,136 of record NC_142085.1, on the reverse strand, counting down.
TCTCCTTTCCCTATTCTGAAATTCATGATCTCAATATAGAAGATCTTGGCATTTACTAACCAACACAAAAAAGGATTTTGTGCTGGGTGAGTAACTACAAAGTGTCATATATGTAAACATCAAGTATTCATCTTAATTATTGTTGCTTCTTCAGGTCAAAAAACAAACACCAGAAAGTTAAAAAATTTTACTCTTATTTCATGCCCTCCTTCTTTATCTAGTCACCTTCCCTCACTCCTTTTTCCTAATTTACTCTTTTTTTATTTGACTTTCATGATCCTAATTAGCTCTGGTCCACTCACTTATTGCTGATTATCTCACTTCCAGGTACTTGAAGCCATCCACAGTTTTTTTTTCTGCTTGAGTTTTATGTTGTCTGAAATGTCAAATATAGTCCTACACATGTCTTAGAGTTTTCTAAACTATGTTTCACTTTTTAAAGATGAATTGAAGCTCAGAAAAGTGAACTGGACATTTTCCAACATGGATTTTCTGTTCTTTTCATATAGTAGGTTTGGTAACTGCCAATGATCAACATAAAAAAGAGCTACCACAACAGTTTACCACAACAGTTTCATCATCTCCATGAAAATGATGAAACACACATAACCTTTTCCTCATCTTATGACTCTAGTGTTGCAGACCTAAGAATGGATTTAACATGGTGTTCAATTTCTCTCCAATACATCACCAAGTAATCCTCACATTGTAAATATTTCCTTTTAAAATCTTCAGTGGTATCTACTTCAACTTTTGTACACTCAAAAGAACTTATATGCATATATGCATAACCCATGGACACAGACAATAGTGTGGGAAAGGCCTGGGGGTGGGGCAGATGCAGGGTGGAGGGGACCAATGGGGGGAAAAAGGGGGACATCTGTAATACTTTCAACAATAAAGATTAAAAAATATATATATGTGCGCTTTTTTCAGACTTTTCCATTATCACAATCTTGTATAAGTGACAGGGCAATGTAGTCCTATAAGCATTATGAAAAAAAGTTTGTTGTGCAATGTTCTACCATCCACTTAATACGTAAAGACAAAGAGGCGTGCTTTCATTATTGATAAAATTAGAATATATTCTGGTTCTGCAAAAACAAGAACTTCAAGCCTGAATGGCAACAACATTCCTATGTAATGAGTCTGTTCACACACACCAAATTTAAATGCCTTAGGTTTTTTCCACTGGTATCTTTTATAGACTAAATCAAACCTTAAGGATGCAATCAAATTAAAAGGATTAGTGCTCATTAATAAGTTGACAGTGATATTTCATCAAAAGTTTACTAAATCCCTCTCTGCAAAACCAATAGATAAAAGCAGGCAGTGCATAAAAGTGTCCGTCTACTGCATTAAAATATGATGAAAATAATATTTCTTAGCATTGCCAAAAAACCATCTATTTCTGAAGATCATACCAGTTTCCATTGCATAGGCCAGCAAGGGTCATTAAACACCAATGGGTCTCTGAGTCCTTCTTCAGAGTCAATGACATTGTAGACTTCACTCAGGATCTCATTTTCCTCCACACAAGGTCTGCAGGGCACAGAAGGCAAATGAACTATGAAAAACATAATCACTGCTTTTACTGTTGCTTTTTTTGTCATAAAAATTCCATTTATTTAAATTCCATTAAAAAGCACATTTGGCTGCCAAGAGCATAAATATATACTTTTATTATACTTAGCATTTTTCATTTTCAAAAAAAAATTCTGACATTTGTTTAGATAAAAATGTTAAAATATTTTCAAACTACCTGTTTTAGCTAACCACTTCCTATGTGTGTTGCATACAATAAATGCTGGAAAAGAAGTGATTTGGAATGCAATTCCAAAGTTCTGTGTCTATTTCCCATTAGAAGTTTTTGGCTTACATTGACCAGTATCCTTACTATGCCATGAGCTGCTTTGACTTTTCCCAAAATGCAACTCTTAGAAAAGTAATTTGAGTTACTTGAGCTGCAGTGGATGACATTTTTTAAACCCCATTTTTCTAATTGCTCTGATGTATTTAATAAATCATTAATCGAGCAGGTGACAGTGCCAGAAATTCAGACTCTTTAACACAATGTTCTCCTAAAGACACAACTGTAACTCGGTCATACACATCTGCCTGAGCACCTTGGAGGATAACCAAAACCAGAGATTGAGAGAAATAAGCAGTGCCATTGATAATATCTCTGACTCAGGAATAAATTTAAATTTATTAAAATGACAGATGAAATTAAACTATAAAATATTAGTCATTCATTCATACACACACATATATATATACATATATATAATGAAACTAAGATTACAAATGTATTACAAATAGGAATTATATCTAATTTCAATATAGTCCCAAATCTGTGCACATAGGGTGTTTGGGAATTATTTGCCAATGGAATAGCCATGTAGCAACATTTATACATGAAGATATGTCCAGAAACATTCTCTAAGGTATTTGCAAAAATGAAAAGCTGGAAACAATTTAAATATCCATCAGTATACAATTTTTAAAAATATATCGTTATATTCACATAATGAAATACTATTTAGCAGTAAAAACAATAAACTTGATCTACAAGTATCAACTGGATCCATTTGGATAAACCTCATAAACTGTAAGAAGAGGGCAGAAGGTTATGTGCATTATGTTATCACCTATATAAAGTTTCAAATCATCCCAAAACAAGTTTATAAATTATTTTAAAATTATATATATGTAGCATAGGAATCTAAACATATATAGAAGAACCCTCTAAAGAAGGTAAGGAGGGGAATAGTTTTAGGTAGTGATACCCAGAGGAGTTCAACTCTAGCAATGTATTCCTTTAAAAAACTGGAGCAATTGTGACAAAATCCATTAAGGTTAACCAATGATGAGGGTAACAAATATAGATGGTATGTATATGTTACACATAATATTAGTGCATATATATACTTGAAACATGTTATAATGACAAAAAACACATACACAAACAAAACTAGTGCGGCCTAGTCCTTTATGGATGGGGCGATGACGCAAAGATGGCTTCTGGACATGGCCCTATGTTGTTTAATTCTTCACAGCAGGTGAGACCTATTAGCTCCAAACCCCACTGGCACCAAAACCCCCCAAATTTTTACATGTCCAGTTGTTTTAAATATAAAACACAATTTTAAGCACAATTTTAGTCACTTAGAGCCCTCCTGCTTTGCATGCCCCACAATGCAGCACCCCATATCTGCTAGCCACAGATAAAATAAACTGGCTCTCTGACCCAAAGACTGCAATTGTTGCTGAGCAACATCACCTAGATTCATAACATCCTCTCCAGTCCTCCTCTTTCTCATGACCTCCCTCTTACTCCCCTACCCTCTAGGTAGTGCCCCCCCCCCCCACTGCCCCTAGAAGGTCTCTTGCTGTGAGACTTCCCCTCCTGCAAACCAGCCAAAGCACCAACCAAATAAAACTCATTGTGTGCTGCTGCCACCACATGGTCATATTTGGTTCCTTGATTAGCCCCAAAGCCCTTGAACTCAATACACCAGTGAAAAGAATTGGATGAGATATCAAAATAGAGGTCTGGAGACCAGGATTCTAGATTCTCCACTTTGGTTCTTTCAGGGATCAGAAGGGTTCAAATGATGTTAATCTAGCTAAACATCTCCAGTCTTTTGTCAAGAAGAGGGTCATTATCTCTCCAAGAATGACTGTTAGCTGTGAATTTTCAGAAAAATACCAGAAACATTTGGATGACCATTTAAAGGACTGATAGATCACCCAAGAAGAAAGCAGCATGGTGTTCACAGAGGTGACTGGGATCCCACCAGCCAGCCTGTCTGCTTGCACTATGAAGCCTTCCTCACTATACCACTGAAATGACCACAATTCCTGACAAGCATCAAAGTGACAGCATTTAAAACTTATTATATAAAAAATTTCAGTAGTCAAGAGGAAGAAAGGAAGTTTCATCAAATGTAATAATTTAATTTAAAAATATTAAAGCAATGCCAATAAAAGTAGAATAAAAGAAGCATAAAGCAATAAATTAATATAAATTATAAAACAAGTTATTAATTATAAAAATTAGGAATTAAAAATACTTATGCATAGAAAAATATGTTTATCATGATCTCATTGTTTATTTTACTCATATGTTCATATGAGCATAAATATTTATGGAAGGGTACTTAAGAAAATGCAAAAATAGGGCAGGGATCAAGATAATTTCTTTATGACCCTCTGTACCATAAATGCGTGTACAATAGTTGTGTTAAAAATTTTTAAAGAAAAAAATTGTCAAAATCTCCCAGATTTTCAATGGAACTTTTAAATCTGGATTTGTAAATAAAATTTCCAGTTTTTAAAAAGCTATGTATGTCTACTATAATGTCAGCAGGTTATATTTTTCCCAATGTTGCAAACTTTGACCTCTGTTCTATAGTCTTAAAGTTTTACTACATATCGTTGGAATTCAGAAGTGTAGAAATCCTATCTCTTGAGACTACAAACAGTAAGAATAAAACAGGTTACTTCTTTCCAAGATTTGACGTAAGTTAACTTTATAATGCACTGAATAGGAAAATCCCCATTTTGTTTAAATCGCAATAAAGGGAGTACTTCTCTCAGACACTTACATGTCAGTGTAAATACTTACATCTTCATTTTTATATCTGATTCAGTTACTTTCTCAAGACTAACAGTGCAAGAATATCTAAATATTTTATGAATCTAAACTGCTTAGCAGTTTAAAAATATATTCTCTGTATGTGTATTTGAGTGTATTTGCGAAGTTCAACATTTTCATATTCTTCTCTGTAACTGATTCTTGAACACACTGACTGCACTAAGTCTATGGGAGTGACGCTAAGATGCAGTGAGCAACAGGTGCCTTCCCGTCTTGCATGTCCCCGAAGAGCACCTGCTATATTCAGAAATGATTTAAGTGACCCAGGCTTAAGGCATCCCATTGCAATGATTATGGTTCTTATAACTGAAGAAAATTGTGTGAAAGCTACATCATCTCTGTTGGATTTAAATTCATAGAACTGCATAACTGAGATTCAGAGCCCTTAATAGGATGTCATATAGGAAAATGCCAAACTGGCTTCAAGTGATGATTCCTTTTCAATTTTTGAAAATAGTAATGTTAACCATTGCATCATTATCTATTATGCTTCTGCCAGATGTTTCATAGAAAAGCTATATTTTGGAAAGTACATTCCTCACAATCCTAATAGCTCTCTTTAATCATACATGTATATATATGCACATACAAACACAACTATTTAACAACTATAGATACAAAAACATTACAAATAACTTAGCACATATATTCTTTTTATTTCCTAACAGGGTTTTTTGGGGGTTTTGGTTTTTGGTTCTTTACTTTTTTTAGGAAAGTAAATGTTACATATTTTTAAAAAATATCTTTGAGAGAGCCATGGGGAATAGTCTGATACAGAGAATGAAGCCATAGCCATGATGCAGTTAGAGGTTTGGGAGCCTCACCAAGAACAAGCCAATAGGAGCTGGCAGACTAATCTCAATTTGTGCAGTTTTCAGGCATATATATAATAGCTGCATGGCTAGAAACCACTTCACTGACTCACCTGAACCCTACATTCCCAGTTTCCCTTCTATGCCAATCTTACAGTATAGATTAGAAAATATTTCTTTGAAGACACATTAACTTGTTAACTATCCACCTGACAATATATACAGACTTCCATCCAAGCATGAGCTCCTTCTACAGGATACCAAGACTTTTAAAAATTTAAAGCAACCCCCCTCCCCCCCCAGCAATGGGTGTTGCTCTTATATCAGTCAAGGCAAAGTAACGTACAGTCCTTAGTTCACTGTAGCTTGATACCAGAGCTGTTTCACGCCTGGGACACATTAAAAAAACTAAAGCAACAATACAAATATTCTTCACTGTCAAAGAAAATAAAATCATCTGAAATAATATTTTTTATTCTTTTCTCATTTATACATACCACAAACACTAAAATAAAAATTTGTGTATTCCTTTAAAAATATGCAAATCTATTTGCTAGTTCATGAGTCAATAAACTTTTTCTGTAAGGGACCAGATTGTAAATAATTTCAACTTTGTGGACCTTTATAGTCTCTGTCACAACTATTCAACTATGACCTAGTAGCAAGAAAGCAGCTATAGACAATACATAAACAAATGACCTCAATTCCATTAAAAGTTTATCTCCAAAAATAGGTGCAGCCAGGGTGTGGCACTTGGCCTTTGGGACATAGGTTTCTCCCTCAGTGCTGGTCTATAGCATGTCTTATCAATGACACAGCTTATAACTATTAAAATGAATATCTCTAAATAAGTATAAAAGAAAACATTATCCATTCCCTACTGCAGTATATGTGCAATCACTCTTAAACTAGGGCATTAAATTCCAGAGGAAAAGTGAAAAATGGCAAGAATTATACACACTTCTTCCTAATACTTCTGTTTTGAGTCTTTCTATTTACTGTTCAAAGCTTTTTGTTGTGTTTCAAAAATAGTATCTAATGAACAAAATAAGCTGAAGAACAAAATAGGTCCAGAGGCATGCATGCATGGAAAAGACTGACAGATCTCAGAGGGGCTGGGGGGCAGGGACAGGAAGAGATTAACCGAAGAACTTATATGCATATATGCATAGCCCATGGACACAGATAATAGTGTGGTGAAGGCCTGGGGTGGGGCAGAAGCTGGGTGGAAGTGGAGGAGCAGGGAATGAAGGATGTCTATAATACTATCAACAACAAAAAATTTAAAAACAAAAGTGACCATAGAACTTGAGAAAGGGAAAACTAACATTTCATACGACAGCACTGTTTCTCTGCTAAGTGAATTGGACATCGGCTTATCACAAGAAAAGAAAAGCGATAAGAGATCACCCTAGAAAGTGCATTTTTAATGAAAGATTAGTCAATAAATGAAAAAATAGCAAAATGTACTTCTTCCAAAACTTAAGGTTCAAAGTAAAAGCTTTCTAGAAGAGACTTCTAGAATGCATCAAATATTGGCTTAACTCCACACAACTATAGAACTGACTTTATTTAATTACCTTTCCATGATGCATCTGACAGCCCAAACAGTGCTTAGTAAGCATTTTACCCCAGACAGCGTGAAGATGTATGGCTGCACTAAAATTATAATGCGCACCATGACTAGTTCTGTCATCCAACCTCAGGAATGGAGTATACTTGCTTTATAATGAGCTGTAGGATGTCCCATCCAGTTTACCTGTGGCAAACAGGAGTAAACGTAACTAACCAAGTGTTGGCAACAAAAATATTCTTCTTTTAAGAGAGTCTTTAATCAAGAAGAAACCACCATATATAACTCACACTTGCACTTTAAGCAAAGCAGCATGCATTAAAATTTTTTCAGCATAAATTAAAATTTACTTCAGGGCAATATTTCCTCAAATTTTTCTCACAATCTTGAGCTCTGACTAATGTATCTGCTAAATTCTGTAGAGAAGGAAATACACTATCAGTTGCCCACTGTAGGCCCACAAAGGGACTCAGTCCTTGGAACTTTGTTCCAGGACACACATGTCCTCCACAAACTAAGTTCGTTTTGCCAGATATTGTTATTAACTTGTATGATTGAAGGTCTAGCAATATATACAAATTAGTAAAATAAAAATACTAATTAAATAATTGTAAGATATTGCTGAACATGTTGACACATATAGAAACGAGGGTGAAATAAAATCACATTAATTATTAGCTTTGCTAAAATCTACAAATATTTTTTTACTAATTAGTTTATTATACATTTCTATAAATTTTTTTTTACTACTAAAAAGCTATGACAATGTTAGACAACTTACAGAGTTTACTTTTGGTAGTTATAAATAGATAAAATGCAAGATCTACAGAAAAAAAGCCTTGTACAAAAACTTTATATAGAAAAAAAGAGAAACCAGCAATAGGAAGCCTAGTTTTAAATGCAATAATTTCTTTCTAAATGCTTTTACTTATTAATGAGAATCACTTCTTTTTAACTACTAAATGTTAGCAAAAACAGATTGTACAATGTCCTTAAAAAGGACTTTCAGCTAAAAATAAAGACTGGTTTCTAGGTCTCATCATGGGTCTCAGTAAGATCTATGAAAATACTGTGGACTAGCCCTGGCCAGTTTGGCTCACTGGTAAAAGCCTCAGTCCGCGGACCAAAGGGTCTCGGGTTCCAGTCACAGTCAAAAGCAAGTACCTGGTTGTAGGCTTCATCCCCAGCCCCACGCCAACCAACCAATAGGCATGTCTCTCTCATGTCAATGTTTCTCTCTCTCCCTACTCTCCTTCCTCCCACTCTCTCTAAAAAAATTTTTTAAAAAATACTGTGGACTACACAGTACATGTCATTGTAGTATCAGTTCCACATACAAAGCAGAGTACAGCCAGAATTTCTGTCAATTATACTTAACTTTGTTAACAAAATCAGATTTTACCAATCCTTTCAATGCTCAAGCAACTTACTAATTTGAAAATGTAGCATATCAAAAACAAACAAAATACTAGAAAGTATATCCAAGCTTTCAGAATATAAGGATTTTTTTGCTCTATAAATCCATTAAATATGTCACCTGACTGTAGTGCTTTCATTGTGAATGACTGGAACCAGACTCCATATAATATACATATTAAGAATTATAAACCTCTGGGTTGCCAATTCCTTTGATGTTCTAGAACACTTTTACTTGTTATTATATACATAGATATATATATATATTTATACATGATATATTAATATAGAATCATAGTGCAAAATATATGCTACCCTCAATAAAGCCGTGTATACACATGTATATATATTTACTTGGTTTAATATTTTCATATGTTATATATAAAACCAAGTAAAAATGGTTTAGAACATTAGAGAAATTTGTTAATCCAGCAGCTATTAAGATTCCCAAAATACTTGGTATTTTTTGTACATATAATAAACATGTAAAATATATATACCATGCTCTCTATATATGTGCATTATACATACATATTCAGGTAGGCTGAGCCATAGTTAAAAATTAAATTTGCTAGTTTTATAACTGGTTTGTAACTCCTTCACTGATATTTCTTTATATTCTGTAACTTTCTTTGGAAATTTAATACAGAGGGATGTATTTTATAGTGCTCTTAACATGTGTTTGGTGGCAGCAGGACAGTAGGGAAGCAGAGGAGAAAAGGAGGGTTTTATGCTGCCCTCAGTAAAGCCAGTCAGTCCCAAGGAAACCTGAGTGACCGTCCACTCTGACACCATACCAATCACAGGAGGCAGAGGCAGTCTCCTAGCAGCAAACATATATAAGCACAGCCTACATGCCAAAGCTTCCCTGCCAGACAGGAGTTCCCAGTCCATCAAAATACACATTTCCTCAGAACAGCACCAATAACACCCTATTTTCTAATTTTTCATACATATTGTCCTAATCACCTCTCCCTGCTCATGAATCTTAGCAAGCTTTCAGACTACACTGAAGCTTATAAAAATACAACAGATAAATCAAAGGATTTAGAACTTTAATACATATAGGAATAACTGTTTTAAAACATACAGGGGTTGGTAACCCAATGGGTATTAAGTGTCAGGCCTAATCAATTAGGCCAGTTAACCTGTGTGCTTGTTGATCTTAATAAAGAATTTAAGTTTTGCTTTTGTTTAGTTTTACTGGGTAAACATGGTTTTGAGAGGATGCAATGGTTGCAACTAAGCTTAGTGATGTTTTAGGCCAACTCTTTCATTGTGAAGATGAATCAGAGTCTGATGCTCCCCCAACCATTTTAGCACAACACCCACAGCAAGTTCCACGGCAAGCCCCAGGCAAATGACCTTGGCATGCCGCTGGGTTCAATGTTCTTTCCCAGAAATGACGCATCAGTGGCTGACAAGACAGGTGTAGCAATGCAATTTTTAAGCAAAAATCATCAGGATAACTTGTTATAAGAAAAGTGCTTTGTACTATCAGGTGCCATAAGCTTAAATACCTTAGGTTTAACTATCTACAACCCCAAGATAAAGACTGTAAGCTTTTCATCTGTAATATTTTGAACAATAAAAAATTAAAAATAAAAATAAAAATAAAGAAGACTGTAAGCTTTTAGAGAGTTTAAGATGGCAGCAGAGGAAAATTCTTAATTTGCTTCCTCCCACAGACACAACAAACATAAAACTACATATAAAACATTTTATCTGAAAGGGACCTGGAAACTGTATGAACAGTGTGTCCACAACAAGGGACAGCACTGAGAAGGGTAGAAGAGGCAGAGATACAGCCTCACTAAGGGAAAAAAATCACACCCCAACCATGGTGTTGCAGAGAGGGGAGGGATCTCAAAAGTACAAAACCTTTCCCGAGGAGCTCCACATCAGGAGCCTCAGCCATTAGGTCCTGCACAGGAGAGAAGTGCCCCCAAAATACCAGGCTTTGAAAACCAATGGAGTATACATTCAGGGAAACTACAGAATTGCAAGAAAAGGAAAACTTGCTCTTAAAGGGCTCACACAAACCCAATCCAGAAACCAGCACAGAAACACCTGATGAAGAAGCACATAGACCATAGAAGGCGGCGACCCACTTACTAAACCTCACGTTTCAGCAAGAAAGGCAGGAGGCAGCTGGGACTCTGGCAACTGAGACGCTGTAGCAGTCATCCTCTGAGCCCATGTAGGCTGAGCTAAGGCCAGTGCTGGTGAACACCACTTTGGAGCCCTTCGTCTAGCCTACTAGAGCCAGGGGAAGGCCCCACTGAGAGCCCACCTACCCGGCATGTCCACAGAGGAGGTCAGCTTGGCCAGGCAGTGAGCCAGGGCGGGGGCCAGCCACACCCACCCTGCACGCCCACAACAGTTGCCAACTCACCACAACATGCTACCCACACAGAGACCCCCAGAAACACCTGGCTCTAGTGACCAAGGGACATGTCCAACATAAGCCCATTCCTTCAAGACTAAAGGACAAAGCTTATCCACCTGCTCTATAGAAAAAACACAGAGAATTATGCAAAGTGAGGACACAGAGGAGTATGCTCCAAATGAGAGAACAAGATAAAAGCTCTGAGAAAGAAGTAAACAAAATAGAGATAAGGAAATAATCTAGCATACATAAAGAAATTTAAAAGCCATTTAACTGTTTTTAAAAATCTAAGGTATGTTTTGAAACATCACTAATAAATATAATCCAGAAAAATAGTGAAAGTGCAAATAAAACTAGGAAGGAGAAACAGGCAAAGAAAGTACAATCTCTAGAGATGGATCTTTGGATTCATCTCTCCTGTCTCCTCTTTACCCAGTCTATCCGCACTGGCTCCCTGCTCTTCCTCACAATGCCAGTAACACTCTCATTCACACTTTATCTCCTCCTACCTAATATTCTTTCCTTGGACACCTGCATAATTCACCCCCTAGAACTATAGGTCTTTATTCAATGTCACCTTTCAATAAGGCTTTCCCTGACTGCCCTATTTTAATATCTATAATATATAGATGATAGATAGATAGATAGATAGATAGATAGATAGATAGATAGATAGATAGATGATAGATAGATAGATAGATAGATAGATAGATAGATAGATAGATAGATAGATAGATATAATGTATATATACATACACTTTCATGTAGGTAAGTAGAAAATATATTTGATATGTAGATTTCTTTTGAATCTGTGATATTTTTAATGGTGAGTTTATCAGGTAAATACACTTTCATACCTGCTCTTTTTCAATATTATAAAAACCTTTAGAAGTTGCTAAACATTTTTGGAAAATACTAATTTTTTAATGTGTGGTATTCAGTAGATGGCTATAACATAAATACACTTAAAAATTAACCAGTTCTGAACTTTTATTAGCTTTCTATTTTTCTGAAATCTAAAAGAAACATTTTTATTAATTAAAAACTTAGTGATTACTTATAATGTGCTATGAACACATTATAGCTTCAGCACAGGGGGAGAGGCAAGAACAAAGTTCCTGTCTCCAAAAGCTTATAATATATGTGTAGTTGAAGACAGCAATTGTGGAAATAATGATGAAAAACCCACGCAATTACAACTGTGATGCAGTGTATATCACAGGAGAGGACATTGTTCTGAAGAAGAGACATTTCATTCCTTTATCCAATAAATTTAATCAAAAAATTAAAAGAAGAGATATTTCAACTGAGACCTGAAAAGAACCAAACAAAGGAGAGTGTTCTAAGCAAAGGATTTGTGTACCTCGTACTGATGTGCATTATTTAAAATCTTCCTTCAAATCTCTCATTTCTGAGGAGAAATAGCTAGAACTTAAATCACCAGGTCAATAGGCATGACCACTTTTACAGTTTTTGATGCATACATCTAATTTCGCAGCACAATTTATTTCAAGATATAATCCCACCAGCAAAGTATAAAAGTATCTATTTTACTGCCCTCTCACCAAAATGAGTATTGTGTCTGACATTGATTTTTAAATTACACTGAGGATATAATTATTGAAAAATCATAAAAAAGTATAAATATTTTAAAATCATTAATGAGTTTGGAGCTCCCAAATTTCCACCCTCTAGAAATTACTATTTTGAACATTTTATTGTATATTCAAGATATTCCTCTAGGTACATATACACATTTAAAAAGTATTATTGGCCTTGTATTATGGTTATTTTCCACTTAATATATTATAATTTTCTAGAGTAATCACTGTGAACTTACATTATCAGCTTCATGTGCTGAACAGGAGCCCACTGTTAGACTACAGTATGTTTAGCCAATTTCATATTAATTTTTGTGCAGATTCACTATTATGTATCTAAGTGCAGATTTTTAAGACTCCATCTTGCTGCTGGCTTTGTGAAGTTCTTAAATCAGTAGATCAATGTGTTTCAGTGGTTCTTTGAAATTTTCATCCATCGTTGCTTCAAATGGTCTCTGCACAGTTTTCTTTCTTTTCTTTTTCTGGGACTCAATTTGAACATGCTAATCTATTGGATCCTCTGGGTCTCTTAGTATTTTCTGAGTTTTCCATATTTTTCTTGTTCTCTTTTTCATTCTGGATAGTTCCTAATGACCTATCCTGCAATTCAGAATATGTCAGACATAAATAATTTACTTGTAAACCCACCTCTTGAGTTCTTAATGTTGACTAAATTTTAGTTGCTATAATTTCAGGTTAGCTCTTCTGCATGATTATATCACTTTTTATAGTTTTCAGATTTTATTGAAAATTTTAAGCTTGGACTTTACCTCCATTGATATGGAAAAAATAAGTGTTTTATATTTCTCATATCTGGAGAGCCAGAGCTCTGCTTCTGTTGAATGACGTTCAATAGAGATTGAACTTCAATCTCTGCTTCACACTCTACCAACATTCTTGCTTACCATACCCAAAGATTGACTAGGACATACCGCTTTCAACTCTAATGCTTTTTCTGTCCTTGGTCAGATATTGCCTTATTATCTTATTAACTATGTGATCTATTTAAGATGAAGTTTTGCATTTCTTCCAGACTTTTTTCCATTGTGGTTTTATGGTGATATGGTCTGCATTACCAATTCATCATTATAAGAAACAGAAATCTCCCCACAAGTAATTCCAATTCCTTTGAAATTAATTTTATTCCTGGTTGTGGTGGTGGTTGTTTTACTATCACAAATGATGCATCATGAACATTACTTTAAATATACTTTTGTATTCTTCTGGGTATTTCCTTATATTCCTACAAATAAATTGTTGTGTTTAAATAGTATGAACTTTAAGGGCTTGACATGTATCACCAACTTACCCTTCAGAAAGAGCCTACATTCAGTCTTCCTTTAGTTCTTCATCTGCAAGTCATTCCCCCCCCCCAGCTCCCTTTCCCATTCTAGGTACACAAACATTCACATATAAAACTGTGTAATGATTTTTCATTTTTGGCAGGTTGATAGGCATATAAACATACATTTAAATATAAATATAAATATATATCTTCTTTTGAAGTGTTTCTTTATTTCACTTCTAGTGAGTCTAAGCATATGTTCCTGTGGATTGAACATTTGCAGTTCTTCCTTTGTGAATTACTTAATCAAATTTTCTTAATCACGCAGTGGGTAGTCAATAGACAATTTTATTCCTACTTATATGACTAAAAATTTGTAGATATAAATGTAATTATATAAAAAGATAAAAATTGAAGTAAATGTAGTCAATAAAGGAAAAATAGCATGAAAACATGAGGCTTTAAATTAAGCAGAAGACCAGTATTAACTACTTAAAATAAGAATCAACAAACTATGGCCTAGGGGCCAAATCTGACTCGCACCCTGTTTTTATAAATAAAATTTTATTGGAATACAACCACGCACATTCATTTATGCACTGTCGATGCTTGTTTTCACACTATGACACCAGAGCCGAGAAGTTGCCACAGACACTGTACTGCCAGCAGTGCCCCAAATATATGAACCAAGCGTGATTGGTCTTAACTCCTCCTAGATGTGAAACACTGACAACATTTGTACTAAACTCCATCACGACCCTCACGACCCTCACCATTATTATTTTTATTAACATTGATCTGAGTATTATTTCATATTGTTCAACAATTATATATGAGAGATAAATAAGGAATATAACTGTTGAAGAGGAGAACATAACTATTGTTTGCATCAAATAGCAAAACAAAAGAAGACAAGAAAAATGTAGAGTTAGTAAGATATCAGTCACTGAGTAGAATATTAACATAAACAAAACCATAGCTTTCCTCTACTTAACCTTCAACCAGTTAAAAGATGAAAATGGGGAAAATCTCCTTTTAATAGCCATAAACACATGGGCTATCTAAGAAAAATACTAAGGACGTGTAGTTTCTTTACAACTAGAACTTCAAAATGAATAGAGTCATACACCAAGCTTTGGATTCTGAAATACTTAATATCGCCAATACAGCAATTCTGTCTAAGAACACATAAAGACTGAAAACAATTTCAGAGATTTTAAAAAATGTTTTTTTATAAAACAACCATTTATTACCTGACAAAAGAATTTAAATTGTATCTGGACAAATGAACATGTTTGAACGCTAACAAATGTTTATGAAAAAAAGAATGAACAAAAGCTGTTGTCCTGCCTGGCCGGTGTGGCTCAGTGGTTGAGTGTCAACCCAGGAACCGAGAGGTCACCCATTCTATCCCAAGTCAGGGCACAGACCGGGGTTGAGGGCTCGATCCCCCATAGAGGGCATGCAGGAGGCAGCTGATAGATGTCTCTCTCTCGTCGCTGTTTTTATCTCTCTATTCCTCTCCCTCCCTCTCCCTCTAAAAATCAATAAAACATTTTTTAAAAAGCTGTTGTTCTATCAAATATTAAACCATATAATAAAACTACAATAATTAAAACTGGTGATAAATCAACAAACCAATTAATGGACAAATAAGCAATCTTAGAAAAAGACTCTATTATATATAAGAAACTATCAAATGATAAAAGATGCAATAGAAACGGGATTAATCAATGACTATTGTGAGTTAGACAAAAACTATGTTAAGAGAACCATCTTACAACATAAATCAAAACAAAGTCCAGATGGACTGAAGAATTAAGAGTAAAAACAAACAGCGATTGCTAAAAATTTGGTCTCCTATTAAGGGCTGAGAAAGTGACAATTTAAGAGAAACAGATTCTCTCTATACTGAGCTTTGCATATAACATGAGCTCAACAATTGTGTACAACAAACTAATAAATGTACTTAAATATAACCATGTTAGCAATTGATTAATTATAATAAAGTATAACTTGCATCTGCAAAATCTTTGTTAATCAAACATTGGTGGTCTCTGAAGCCAAACTGTAATTCCAAAAGTATGAAGTAGATTCCTGATCAAAATCTAGCTTGTAACAAATGCTATAAAGACATTTTTAAGATAAGGTGTTTTATCACATCTTCCATAGGAATTGGTAATATACTGTATTTGAAATTGTCAGTTATGACTTCTGAAATTCCTGATTTGACAATGAATTACAGAATTCGATGGCACGTTATTCTAATATCAATACAGATATCATTAGAATCAGATACCTTTCCATTTAATTTAATTATTCCTCCAATATTTATATTAAAGGAGCAATGGTTGTTGCTCAAAATTTCATTGGATCTCTGCATCTATCCTTTGAGTGCTCCATGAAATGAATGAATGTGGAAATTATACATTTTTAGTTTTCATCATGCTATTACCACCTTCAGATTATAAACATATAGCAGTTTTGCCAATATGATTTTCTGGCATTTATTTGTTTGTTAAAAAAACACGTTAATAAGAGCCTAATATTAGCCAGACATTGCATAAAGGAATTTCACAAACATTGTATAATTTGGGCTATTTTTCATTAACTGTTGAGCTTGGTTAATTAACACTGAAAATAAACATTTGCTCAATACAAAAGACACAATAAGCTGAGTCATAGTTAGCATCTAAAAACTATACTATTTCTATGAAATTACTAGAAAATTTAAATGAGTATTACTTATTATCAGTTATAAAAGGTGATCAACAATCATTAATATCCAATTTTTAATCAACAATGAAATTTTAAGTAAGTTAAATATTATATAAGCTAGAATGCATTTAAAGATTTCATTGACATTATGAGGTTTATTATTTAACATATTCTCATGGAAGAATTTTGTATGTGTCTAGGATAATGCACACTATATATTTATCCTCTTATGGCCTCATACGTTATTGCCCTCCCCCAGTTCCTTCTCAGTTGGTATTCTTTTCTGAACTGGCTCCAATTTTCTGACATCTTTCTAATACTGAACTATCCAGAAATTTATGTGATTTTCATGCTGGGTACAGCCACAAGCGGCAGAGTTTACACAAAGGCAATCAGACCCACAAAATGTCAGGTGGGAAAGGTAACTTGGACAAAGGTCCTGCTGTACACCCTGCGGCCCTGTTCCAGCAGATCCAACTTCCCCTAAAGGGACTAACTGCAGTCAGGGGTTTGGGGCGAAGGAGTAGCGGAGATAGAAACCAGTAAGAGTGTCCAGGACATGGAAAAACAGAAAGTAAGGAAAGCAAAAATTACTCATGACTACTGCTTTAGCTATTTAAAGAATAATTTAGTAATAAATGTTCCCTAGTTTTGGGTTGTTTTTTTTCCTTCCTAATCACTAGCACTCTGAATAAAAATTTATTCACAGGATTTTTATAACTTGCAAATAGTATTACGTGGTCCTTTGTCCATAGCTATTCAAAGTTGGGGTTTTTGGTGTGTTTTTTCTGTTTCCCTTCATGTATTTTGGACTGTTATCTCTTCCCCAATTGTCAGCCTTTCCTTACAATACTGGTATTTTTGTAACAAGCATTTCATTTTTTCTTTCTTCCATGTTAGTCCTGTACCAGCACCACACAAGTACACACACGTGTGCACACATATATACTCACACACTTCCCATGTTTGCCCCAATCCCCTCATCACTCCTACTGCTGCAGTCTGTTTTCATGCCCATATTTGCAAAGAAAATGCACATCCAAATCTACGCAGCCTTTTTTTTTTTCAAGAAAAGGGAACTTTTCTATGAGTTTGCCTGCTATACTACAACAGCTTTTCAATTTTTCATCTTATTATATAGTTGGACCTCCATTAGACATGTGTTGAGGAAGAGAAAAAATATATTACCCAGAATATTCAGTATTATCAGAAATAAGCTAATAAAGTTCCAAAAGGACAAGAACCATATCTGATTTTCCCCTCCAGTGCCCAACCAATGTTAGGGATTTGATAAATATTTGTTGAATAAATGAATTTAAAATAAATCTAAATAAGTCAAGAGAAAATAGTTATTGAAAAACAGGTTGCCTAGTGGTTAAAAGCAGACTCTGGGTCCTAGTCTCATCTACACACCACTTACTACCTAAAGCAAGTTTCTAAACCTTTCGGTGCCTTAGTTTCTGCACCTGTAAAATTGGGGTGGCAATGGTACTTACTATTTAGGGCTGTTTTGTAGGTTACATAAACTAATACATGTAGAACATTTAGAACTTGGTTAAGCATCATATATTATCTTATTTTTTAATGGTGTTCTCAATCTTCTCTTAATTTAAAAAAAAAAAGAAAAAAAAAAGACTGATTCTTCTATACAACTCATTTCCCTGACATTTCTGGAGAAAGATGGTTGGGGTCTTTAGAGGTCACTGTTCTCTCACTTTTCTAACGTTTTATGGAAACCACATTTTTTGAAATGAATTGTTTGCTCTGGGCTAAAATGGAGATACAAAGAAGGCAAAATGTAGTGGTAAGTGCACTAATGGAGGAGCCCATTTACTGAAGCAAGTGAGCAAATGGACCAGAAAATTATGTAAAGTGTTACAAGATACTCTATTTAGCCTGGTGCATAAAACATGGGGTAAGGAGTTAAAAGATTTAGGTTTGAGGCCCAACCCTGACACTTAGTAACTTGTTTATTCTGCACAGGTAACTTTTCTGGGTATCATTTTTTTCATGTATCAATATGCCACAAACCTCACAAGTTTCCTATGGGAGTAAATAAAATAATTCAGTTAAAACATTTATAAACCAAAAATTTAGTCCTATATACTAAATTCTGAATACTTTATATAAAGTATACCGGTCTTTTTCTTTCAACTCACCTATTTAATTGATTCCCTATCTAATCCTGAAACAATACCAAACCTATTTAAATATTGTTCCTAACACTCTTTAGACATGTTATTTGCCACACTACATTATAAATACTAGAGGTAATAGACTATAGACTACATTTCTGTGAATCCAATTGTTATATTTCTTTGCATAAGTCATTCATTTTTAATTAAACCTCTGGTCTGCAAACATATTACTGCACTTCAAAACAGAATGATTTCCGTGGTGTTTGATTTTCTTTGTCATGCATTAAATTGTATCAACTTTTGATGGATAGCACAATCCACTAGAAACAGGAAGGACACTGTGAACACGATATCGTAGCTCTGCTCATGCATCCAGCTATTACACACTTATGAAGTGTCAGGTACTGTACTAGGAGCCGGGAACCTAACCATAAGCATGCACATCGGGGCCCTGCCCTATGCAGAGTGCAATCTAGTAAAGATTTATAATAAAGCATGATATTACGAGAATCTGTAACAGTAATGCTATGTTAAGGCAGTACAGGGCACCCCTGGAAGCCAAAAGAAAGATAACTTGGGCTAAAAAAAAAATCCAGGAAAGTCTCCAGAGGAAGTAACTTTATGCCAACGCCTGAGGACTTAAGCCAGGGTGAAATAGAGATTATGTGGAAGAGCGTGGCACATTTAAAGAAGTAAAATGTCCAGGATATTGATCACATAAAAAGTGATGGGGACACGTCAGAAATAGCAAAATACAAAACACATTGTAGAGTTCCCGTAGAACAGGACCAGGAACAATGAAAACCCATTGAAATATATTAAGCAAGAGCATGGCCTGATCAGATTTGTGTTTCAGGAAGCTATCTTTGGTTTGAATCAGTTTATGAAATCTCTCTAAAAGCAAGAGAGTTTTCAAGGAGATCACCTGGGATTCTACTGCTGTACCCAGGTAGGAAAGGATGATGGATTTGACAGGGGTAATTGCTGTGGAAAACTTATTTATGGTGAAGTGTCTGAGCTTGGTGGTCCCCTCACTGATTCATTCAGCCATTCATTTAGCTGGGGATGATTAATATCCTACTTGGTCAGGCAAGGGGCTGTTGCTGTGGGTGTGGCCTCAGACAAGACATGCCTGCCTTCACTTGTCTGTCGTCTAACAAAATAACTAGGTAGGAATGACTAGCTTTCCCCTGGAGGAATAAATAGTTCCTTCCCTCACACCTTTTACCAAAATATGTTTCCATTTAAGTGGAGATGTCAAACAGATCACTGGTACGCGAGCCTGCAATCCAGGAGGGAGGTTTGGGACTGATACACAGACTAGGGGGCCCACAGCACATGGCCAGCCACCAAAGATGTTTCTAGGAAGAAGGGGCACAGTGACACAAGGAGAGGAAACGAGGCACAGGAGTGAGGAGTGCCAGTGTCTAAAGGAGGGCCGAGAAGCAGCCTTTAAAGAAAGATGAGAAGTCATGGCCAGAAATACAAAGTTAGGAGACTGTGGTGTCCTAGAAGCCAAGGAAAGAGCGTTTTGAAAAGGACAGTGTCTTTAGCAATGTCAAATGCATCTGAGAAGTCAAAAGTGAGAATTTTCTACAATATTAGATGTATTGGAACATAAGCCACTGTGACTGTGTGGTAAACAGCTTCCACATGACATTTCAGTGGACAAGAAGTAGTATGTTTTGCCTTATATTTTGTAAATTAATATCAAATATTATGAACTTAAAATGTCGGAGGAAAATATGTGACACAAACATTTTAACGTCATGGTTGTTTCCATGACTGCCTTCCACCCCCGGTGTGCTCCAGCTTGTCCATATACAGCACAAAGAATGGCGCCTAAGCTGAACAGGACTCCAGTTATAATCTTATCTGCATGGAATATGGTGGGCCCATCACTTCCTTGATCTGTAATTGTATTTTATCAGACATCGACACGCTCAGAACTCTGATTAACTTTTGTGGCAAAGAGAGATGCTGCATGGGTAGTCCTATCTTACTGGAGCTTATTACCTTGTTATTGGCTACCTCTGTTACACATAGACCCTCCTTTTCTAGGACCCTTCTAAGTTTTCACTTTGTTCCCAATTAAATATTTTTATTACAGATTCAACACATTGTTTAACTTAAGACCTCTTTGGAGAAATAACCTATGTATTTAACAAATGCATAGTGCTTTTTACTATGCTAGACAATGGTGAATTTTTTGTGTGGACTGTACTTTTCATCTTACTTTCAAATTACCTCTGAAAGTGATTAGCATGTCATTTGCTGTTTTAATCCAAATTATTTATGAATATATTGACCGAGGGATGACCAAGGATGGAACTGATAGCACACTATCAAGGATCACCCTTTTTATAGACATCTAGTCATTAAGAAGCATATTTAGGATATGATCAATGACCGAGTTACTAACCTCTCTGCCTATGCTATCACACAGTTTACATAGCTCCAGACTGTCCAACAGTGTAACATCAGACATTCTCAAATGCTTTGCTAGGCATTCATTTAGTTACACTAACGCTATCTATGTTTCTTTGATGGATCAGTTTAGTGAACACAGAAAAAAATTGTGACAACCATGATATTTTAGTAGGACTTGACTCACACTAGTTCACTTTATTTTTTGTCTATTTATTAATTGTTTTAAATAATGTAGTATATATTGCCTTAAGGTCAAAAATGTAGGTCAAGGTCTATAGTTTATACAGTTGTCTCTCTCACTTTGAAAAATGGTAAAAGCAAAATTGGAACTCTAATCTTCCATCCTTTCTGATTTCTACAATAATCCTATCTATTTATAAAAATATGTTTAATTTTCTTAGGCTTAAATTTTCTCTAACTATGCTACCTCCAGGTTATTTTTTTAAAAAAGAGGAATGAACTTGAAAGTCTCTCCATCTTCTCTCTGCCTTGTAACTTATTAGAGTTCCCCAGAAGTCCATTCCATCTTTATTGTGAGGTTGAGGCTTTTTTTTCTACAATCCATTTAGAAAAATAGAAATCATTTTACATTTGTATGCACTTGAATTCAAGTTTTAGATATTTTTCCCTACAATGCTCTGTTTCAGAACAGTTTTTATTATTGTCAGGAATAACTTGAATATCCCTGATGGACTTACCAGGAAGACTACATTATCTATTATTCAGTAGGCTTGCTTGAGCTTCTCAAAACCATTGCTCTGGATAATTAATAAATAAACCTGCCAATAAAATAACTCATGTGGAACCAAAAACAAAGTAAATACACTTATTTGCCAAATTTTCTAGCAGGAGCATTATTAAAGGAGACTCTATTATTTTCCTTTTCATTAAGCAAAGGCTTAGGATCCAAGTTACCTAGTCCATTAAATAAAATACTTCTTTTCGTTAGAGTCTTCATAAGAGGAGAGAGTGTAACATTATTAAAAAGTAGTTCATCGCTTGTTACGGTGATACACCTCTGAAGGGCACAGAAATTATTTTAATTGGATAAATTAGACATTCTTTGTGTCCATATGGAGTGTTGAATTTAATGATTTGGTTGAATGGACGTCAGTGTTTCTGTTCAATCTTTCAATTAAACTAATATTAATCCTACATTTTCTAAAGAAAGCTTAATAGCACAAGATAACTATGATATCTCTGAGACATACAGTAAGGTCACTGGATATAAATGAGCCCAACATTGTTTTTCTGAATAATTCCGTGGCTAAGAGAGAAGCTGCGGAAATTGTAGATATACTAGCTTTTCTCCCTTTCAACCTCTTGGGGCCAGCTCTGAAAGATCTATGTCTCTCTTTTGTCACATTGTTATATCTGGCACTGTTACACTACTTCCTGAGGATCATTTATACAATCATCTGTTAATTTCTTGTTTTGTCCATTTTATCTTGCAAAAATCAAGATAGTCTTTTAACCAAAGGTTTTATATTTCTGTAAGGTCTATTACAAATTAGAATGCCTCTATTTGTCTTTCAAATTTAATTCTATGTGATTTACACAGTTTTAATTGCATACCATCACACTAGGAAACAGAATGACCATGGGTTTTCTTTAAGAATGATATGAAAATATGAAGTTATAAAATACTGAAATCATTTTACATTGCTCATAAAATTGCAAAATTTTGAGAGTGCTTCAATTTGAAAATGATTGGGGTTCTAGGAACACAATTCAGAAAGCCTGTAAAATTACAAGGACACTTCAGCACTTCTGTGAGCACTTCCATTCAGACGTGATCAACCAGCACGTCTGGCTGAGCAATTTGCCTGGTATTTGTAGGAAAGCCCAGTTCTTAAAAATACAAAGAAACTTCAATAATTTTAAATTGCAGTATATACTGTACATTCCCAGAAATCCAATTCATTCTCTAAATAAAAACATTACAACAGAACAACAATCTATCCCTTCCAATTCCAATGTCAAAGCACCCTAGCTGTAATTTGTCCCAACCTGGGATTTTCTGACATGAAAAATTGTCCTGGTCATCAAAGATTATTTATTTGTTTTACACTCCTTTTGGGTTTTTACTCTAAACTTATCTCTGAATTTCTTTCCAAGCATCCTGTGACCTTTGGAAGCCATTATGAATTTAGAAGAATTATGTATATTTGTGTATAAACAAACTCTCTTCTCAAAAGCTGTATTTGAAAATAAAGCTAAGTTTTTATATTTATAAAATGGGGAGACTAACATTTACCTTAAAAGCTCTTTGTGGAGTTTAGATGGGTGAACAGCTTACTACTCCGCCTGATATGTAGCAGATGTACAAAAAATAGTCACTATTTTGCTATTTTCATCATTATCATGTTAATAATAACTGTAAGCCTGGAGTTTCATGTTACATAAGGACCATTTGATCCCAATTGTAGCTCTAACAAAAATGTTATCATCTTGAACAGATTACTCACATTTTTGGGCCTCATCACAAAATGTTAACAATGGCTACATCTGGATGTGAGGTTTTTTTCTACTTCAATTTTTCCCTTTTTCTCAACTATATTATCTGGTTTTTACATTTAATACACATTATTTATACAAAATGAAAACAAATACCAGGTAATATATTGTCAAGCATACTTGGCACTTCTGTATTTGCAATGACTTCTCTTACAGGCAACAGAGAGATGGTTGTATGGTGTTTCTAGGGCACTGGAAACAGAAGTCAGCATCTAGATTCAGAAGTTACCTGAGATACAGATGATAAATGCAAATTATGAACACCTCACAAGTCACAAATCCCTTCTATGACCTCAGGCCACTGTGAATGAGAAGGGAGACCTGCCATCTCTAAGTTCCTCACTGTTACTTGTCTAGTTCCAGAAGCGAAGACACTGAGGCACAGATGGTGCTTAAACACATTTATTGAACGACTGGCCTGGGTGAGGTAGAAAACTAGATGAGACAGTGACACTTGGGTCAAGATGTCTAAGTCAGGTCTTTCGATCCTAATTCCCCTTCCTTTAAATCTCAGAGTCCAATTATTCCTAAGAGTTGTATGGACAAGTAGCTGAAACTGAAAGAGAAAAAGTTGGCCTTGACTGGCTCACACATTCAACAGAGGTGGAAGACATTACACAGGGGGTTAGAATCAAGGAACCTGGCTTAAACCTTTTAACTTTAGTCATGGTCTCCAATTTCCCCCGTAGTGGAGATTATGAGGCATCTGTACAGTAATTAATACATTGTTCCTTTGTTCCCCATTACACTATTGTTTGTTAACAGATTAGCTTCTTTGAAAGAAAGCCCAGAGGGAAGACCAAGTCACTGGCAGGCCTACAACTGCAAAAGGTATTATAAAAGCACAAGGAACAGAAATGCAGAGTAGGGGCAGAAAAAATCTCTGGAGTGGGTCAATACAGAGTTTTAAAAGGTGAGTAGGAGTAACCAAGTAGAGAGAAAGACTTTCCTGCAAAAAACACTTTGACAAAACGACAGAGACAACGCGTCATGTGAATGTGGAAACAACAGCAGGTGTGGAATGCTAACGGCTAGTTTATAAGACGGAGTGATAAGCGAGACCGGTAAGGCTGGCAGCGGTCCGGTCAGGAAGAGCTTCGAACGCCGAACACATGAGCTTAGATTTTACACTGTGAACAATCAAAAATCATTAGATAAATGCAAAATAGGGGAGAATAGCAACAATTAGGCAGAATACAGATAAAAACAGATATCAATTTAGAGATTGTAATAGTCAAAGAGGAAAAGCTGACTAAATGTGAGTATAAAGGTAAAAATATTGATGATTGCACCAATATATATTTAATCACATTTTGACAGTATTGAAGTATCATTCCTTGAAAGCTTTTAAGTTAATCCAAAGATCTGAAAAGACATGATTCTAAACAACATCTTGAATCACAGAGGAGTGTGGCTTCTGTGAGTTTACTGACTGTATTGTCATTGGCGGTATAGAGACTAAGAGTTGGAGAAACTCTGGATTTGGGACTTTCTGCTCTACTAGAAACTAGGAATTTCACTGAGGTAGAACGTCAAGGCCAATCACTGAAGAGAGAGAGACGGGGTATCCAATACAACCATGAAGGGTTCTAGTAGTCGCTGTTTCATACTTTTATCAGATGACAGACTATGATAGTTCAATTGGTGGCATAATGATGGCATCATCTGACTTTTCCATGAATCCTTTTATTGAGACTTGTATGAACTTTGAAAAGTCTATGGACAAACATTGGCAAGTTAAGGACCAATTTAAGAGCATGAATGTTCATATGAGGAAGAGAAAACTCAAAAAAAATCAGTATAATTCTCTGGATTTGATTTGACAGATCTGAGTGCAGTACCCAGTTTAATTATTTATTTGTTCAGAAATAAAATTATGTAAAACCGCTGGCATGCCTCTGAAGATCACAACCAACTTCCCGTTTTTTCATTTCCCACGTAGAGGTCTAATGTATTTGAGAATCTGCTTTGTTTTGTTTTATCCTGCCTTGTTCCAAACAAGAGTTGACTATTATCCTAGGGACACACAGCCTAAACCTCACCTTCCTTAAGAATATGTTATTGTTTTTAAAAAAGCAAATTAAAATTAAGCATTCAAAAATAGTTTGACTCATGAAAGTAAATTTGAGGCTTTTAAATAAAACTATTGAAGTAAATTAGCTGAATTTTAAATTGAAATTTCATAACAACATATACCATTTGAATTTTAGAATTTATCACAAGAAGGCAAAAATTTAAGAATATAATTTCCCAAGGATAATATAGGTTAAAGGACATAGTTTCTGATAGAAATTTCCAAGTCCAGAATTTCTCTGAATTTTTATTTATTGTTAAATTTAGAGTCTATATTTCTAAAAGAAGTAGAATATTTTACACTTATTAAATGCAAAGTTATATCACAAATAAAATTATTTTATGCAAGATTCACAGCCTCTAAAACTTTCAGCATCTCTCAACTGCTCTAAAAAAAACACAATATCATTTTAAATACATATAACTTGGTTGCAAACTGCAAATTGAAGACTGACTAAAAACTCTTAAAATAATAATAAACATTTCATTCATTAGAAAACCTATTTCTGTAAGAAATATATATTGCATTTTCAACATTTCCATCTCCTCTAATTCATCATTGTAAACCTTCATGGTATGTTTGATAGCCCAGTGTCCATTTATTACTATTTCACATTATCTTGAAATCATAATCTCCACAGCATTTTAGTTGTTTACTGGGGAAGGCAAGCAAACCTCCCCCTTGGTATTTCCTTAATGGAGAAAAAAAGTCTCCAACTCTGAGACCTAAGCTGTGTGAAGGACTAAGATTATCTGTGATTTTTTTTCACATGTGATTGTAGTGTGGTAGGATATGGTTTCCTTTCAGATTCTCAGAGTCAAAATGATCAAATGATTTATTTTAATTATTCAAGATTACATGGCACTTTTTTCCACACACAAATGTGAAATGACAGCTAAATAACACCTAAAATAATTATATCACTCAAACATATTGTACATAGATGTTACCACCATGAAATTTAAGAATGTCATTCCCATTCTATAACAAAATTTGGAATTTTCTTTAGATTATTTCTTTAAAAAAGAAAAAAGAAA
Source organism: Miniopterus natalensis (assembly GCF_054644295.1). Classification (NCBI taxonomy): domain Eukaryota; kingdom Metazoa; phylum Chordata; class Mammalia; order Chiroptera; family Miniopteridae; genus Miniopterus; species Miniopterus natalensis. The sequence continues at coordinate 49,734,486 of NC_142085.1, read as the reverse complement.
GCTTTTCTGTGCAAAGCTGATAAGCAAGAAATCTATGGAGTTTAAAAAGCATGCCTGTGTAAACAGCAAATGTGTATGATTTAAGTCATTAAACAATCAATCATTCATGTTTACTGAACACCTATTATGTGTAAATCACTGTTTCATAACTGAGACTTGGGAGAACCTTGACCAAACCAATAATTAAACTGTGAAAAATAAGCCCAGAGGTGCACCGATTCTTTCTAGTTTCCTATACCCTAGATTTACATTCATGCTATTAAATTGGCCCCTGGTGTTATGAGATTTAATTATTCCATTATTTTGAAAATCACAATGAGATTTGTGTTTTATAAAGATATTGGCTAGGGGTGCATGCATGGTATGTCATTCATTATCTAATCTTAAGGACCCTTTCACATGCCACAGATAAAGGAACAGGTGCCCTGATCTTTCAGAGACAAGATATACTGGCAGTTGCTGAGTTCCCCTCAATTGCTTTAGCCATTCTAGTTGTAAGAGTATCATGGTTCCTATCTCCCTATAAACCATGATTCTTACCTCACTTCCTCCCTTGATTCCTCTCAGGTTAATCACAAACATTTTATCTTCTGCAGAGTATCTTTTAGCCTAGCTTGATTGATTTACACATGTCCCATTCCAATTCTCTTAATATCACTCGTGTTTTGACTAAATAACTACACTTTTTACCAAGCAGTATAAAAGAAAATGAAGGCTGTTTGCTTGCATACTAAAACCAAAAACTCAAAATATGGGAAAAGCATCCAATTGATCATTCTCAAATGTTATATACCTGACCATATGGCAGAATGCTACTATAATGTGTATTTATGGCTTATAATTAATTTAGTATAAATAGCAACTCCTGGACTATGGCCCAAGCTTCATGGGATGCTTATCTTCCTGTTTAGCAAATGGCAGAAGAAGAGAGTGGGGATAGAGGGTATTATCCAAGAAGGATGACTGGAACAAGTTGTCTTCAGTCTACCCCAGTCCCTGACCTGCACTGCTTACAGCAGTCCTTTGGAGGAAGAATAGAGCTGTGTGTTATGGGAGTTACAATGGGGAGGGAGAGTGGTCTATTTATTCCTTACTTCCAGCCTGAATATTATCAGCTCAACTGACCTATTTTTCTTAAGGGGACAAGTTTTACACAGGATTTTACTTTAGCTCAGTCATACTGTCTACTCCCAATACATCCCTTATACTTACTCTGAGATAGAAACGAGAAATCTTTCATAGGCTCCCACTACAAAATCAACCCACTCATATGCATCCAGTTACATATACTCTACTTTCCCTCCATGTACTATGGCTGAACTATCTTTCAGCTATTTGGGGGTTTTCTTAGTTAATTCTAACACCTCCACCTATAATCCTTTTGCAGCAAATCTCCTAGTGAGTGTTTTTTATTTTTATTATCTTTATTTTCCCAATTACTCTTCACATTCTCACTGGAATCCATTCCTGAGTTCTGTCTTCCCTAGTCCACCAAAACTGCTCTAAACACAGTCAACAATAACCTTCACATGCTAAAGTCAGTGGTCAATTCTAGTCCTCGCCTTATTTCACCTGTCACAGTATTGGTCACACTTCAGGCAGTGCTTCACTCGGCTTCCACTAACCCACAATTCTGGGTCTCCTCCCAGGTCCCTAGTTTCCCCTTCTCAGTCACCCTTACTGGTTTCTCATCTCCCTGCTCTTTAACATTTGAAAGCCCCCAGTGCTCAGACCATGGCTACTTTTTTTTATCTCTATACTCTGACTTTCTTGGTAATCTCATGCAGTCAAACTTGTATTTCCAGACTCAACCTCTTAACTGAACTTCACACTTTTACATCTGACTGTTAAATTCACACCTTTATTTAGATATCTAATATAAACCACATCTATAACATACACTAAATCTATATCATAATTTTTCAAAAAAACTTGCTTCTACTCCATATTTCCCTCATCTCAGTAAGTGATAACCCATATTTCAGTTGCTCAAATCAAAAACCTCATTAATTCCATCTCTCACATCCCACAACCAATCCTTCTGTAAATTTTGTCAGTTCTAGCTTCGAGATATATGAGAGACCTATTTTTATCACTATTTCTACTGCTACCATTCTGAAGCAAATTATATTTCCCATCTAGACTACTGGAATATACACTTAACTAGTCTCCCTGTTTATACCATGGCCCACTAAGGTCTATCTATTCTCATTACAGTGGCTAGAGTGATACTTCTAAAATGGAAATCAGCCCACCTGGCTTCTGGGACACTGAATCTTGTTGGTTTTCTCCTACTTTAGTGGTTCTTTCCTCTCAATATTCTTTACTTTTTCTGCTTTTTCTCCCAAATCCCTTATGTTGGAGTACCCCGGAATTCTCTAGTGATTCTCTCTATACTCAAATAAAGCCCATACCCAACACTGATGCTGTAAATACATATATTCCAACAGCTCCGTTTTTACCTCAAGCATGACTATAGACCTTCAGTTGCCTCCCTGGTTCTTCCAGCTGGATATAAAATAGTTATCTCAAATTTATTTTTTCTGAAATTGCATCTGTTCCTTTTGTGTCTTTCCCATTACAGTCAATGTCAACTTCCTTATTCCAATTGCTTAGCCCCAAATTTGGAAGGCAGAGTTAACATCTCTATTTTTTCCCACAACTTACACCTCCAAATTAGCAGCATCAGCATAACCTGAAAGCTTGTCAAAAATGCAAACTCTTAAGCCTACTCCAGATCTACTGAATGAGAAACTCTGGATGGGCCCAGAAAACTCCATTCAAAGTTTCTAGCTGATTCTTCTAGAGGTTTGCTGAAGTTCTAGAACCACTATGCAAAAGAATATTGAGTCTTACTGGGAACTGAAAGAAGCTGAGAAGCAAGGGCTGATTCTTCAATTAAAAGTTAGAGTTTTCTAGGTCACCAACTTACTCCATACACAGGAATAAATTCAAAATGGATAAAAGACTTAAATGTAAAGTCACAAAACCATAAAAATCCTGGAAGAAAACATAGGCAGTAAAGTCACAGACATCTCACGTAGTGGAATTTTCAGTGATACATCTCCTAGGGCAAGAGAAACAAAGGAAAAAATAAACAAATGGGACTACATCAAATTTAAAAACTTCTGCACAGCAAAAGAAATCATTCTCGAAATACAAAGGAACCCCATGGTCTGGGAAAACATATTTGCCAAGGGTACATCTGATAAGGGGCTAATTTCCAAAGTATACAAAGAACTCACACAACTCAACAAGAGGAAGACAAATAATCCAATAAAAAATGGGCAAGGACCTGAATAGACACTTCTCCAAAGAGGACATACAGATGGCCAAGAGACATATGAAAAAATGCTCACGTAGCTAACCATCAGAGAGATGCAAATTTAAACCACAATGAGGTATCACTTCACACCTGTCAGAATGGCTGCCATCAACAAATTGATAAATGACATGTGCTGGGGAGGGTGTGGAGAAAGGGGAGCCCTGGTACACTACTGGTGGGAATGCAGACTGGTGCAGCCACTATGGAAAACAGTATGGAAGTTCTTCAAAAAATTAAAAATGGAGCTGCCTTTTGACCCAGTGATCCCACTTCTAGGAATATATCCGAAGAATCCTGAAACACCAACCAGAAAGAATATATGTACCCCTACGTTGACAGCAGCACAATTTACAATAGCTAAGATCTGGAAACAGGCCAAGTGCCCATCAGTAGATGAGTGGATAAAAAAGCTGTGGGGCATTTACACCATGGAGTACTATGCAGCTGTAAAGAAGGATCTCTTATCCTTTGGGATGGCAGGTATGGACCTGGAGAATATTATGCTAAGAGAAATAAGCCAGGCAGGGAAAGACAAACATCACATGATCTCACTTATGTGTGGAATCTAAAGAACAAAATAAGCTGATGAACAAAATAGATCCAGTGACATAGAAGAATGAAATAGACTTAGGGATCTGAGAGGGAAGGAAGGAGTGAGTGGGTGGGAAGAGATTAACCAAAGAATTTATATGCATATATGCATAACCCTTGGACACAGACAATAGTTTGGTGAAGGCCTGGGGCTGAGGGGTGGGTGCAGGTTAGAAGGGGTCAATGGGGGAAAAAGGGAATATCTGTAATACTTTCAACAATAAAGATAAATTTAAAAATAAATTAAAAATATTTGACTTAGTGGAAAATAAAAAAAAAATAGTTTGGAATGTGCCCACCCCCCAAAAAAAGTTAGAGTTTTTTGTAGATCATCAAGATAATCGTAGTTGCTACTGTTAAACCTCACAGGGGTCTCATGGGGGTTGGGTGAGTGTGGATGTGTCATGGCTAGAATATAGCATTCGAGTGACGATGGCCTGGGTTGAAGGACTACTCTGCCTTATTACCTACTTATTCTTGAGCAAAGTATTTCACATCTCTCTCTGGTATGAAGTAAGGAAAATAATACTTAGCTTATAGAATTACTGGGAAGATTGAAGGAGGTTATGAATTTAATAACATCAACAGCATTATTAGCTTAGAATATGCATCAAGGTTAGTTTCTGTTGACTTTACAGCTAAAAGTTCCACCTGGACCTCTCTGCCAGAGGTACATCTCTATTTCAAAACAGTAAGTATAAAGGCCACAGAGTGAAAAAAGATCTTTGAGAAATGCTCACATTTATTAAGGATAGAAAGAACTGATTCATAATTCCTCTTTTGTTTCTTATTTCAGGTAGCTACTACAATCTTACCTTGCCCAAAAAACCTTCCCATTTTCTGCCTCTCTCTAAACATGATACTTCCATGATGATTCTAACTGTTCCTTCTACTCTATTCACTGACTCATTGGGATAGAATGTTGTTTTCATGCGTTTATGTAATTTATACACTTAGCCAATGCCTGACCTCTAGCCTTTATACCTTGCACATAAAACGTCATTAATCCTATATGTCTTAGGAAAACTCCTTGGTAGACAGAGCTTGCTTTTCTTGCCTCTATTTGCATAATGGTTGTAGAGCACCCTGTAAACACCGAGACTTGATTAATGGTTTCTGACAGATGATCTCAGATAAAATACAAATAAGCCATAATTATAAATGCATATAGTTCCCCTAATCATAATTTTTATCTTTTTTTCTAAATTTACAAAATTACAGTTTGTCTCCAGCTATTCTTCGTGCTTTGTAACTTGAAGAAAATATATACCCAAAGATCTACTTAAAAGGAAAGAGATGTAAAAACTAAATTGAGAAGCTAAGTCAGGTCATTAAAAATGATCAATATTCCCCCATGGGATATTTTTCTCTCCTCCTTGCTTCCACCCTCCCTCTTCTTGTGTGTGTATGTGTGTGTGTGTGTGTGTACAACAATGGCTTTGTGATTGTCAGGTTAATAATCTTTATATTACCCAATAGGTTCATTATCACTTACTTTCATTTATATACACAAGAAGAGAGAAATTAAGTCCTTCTGTACCGACCTCCTTTAGTATAGATCTTTGATTTGTACTTATTGTATTATAACCAAAAGAGAAGATCCTGGACAATAACTTTCTCAGAAGGAAAAGCAGAGTTGAGTTTTAATGGACTGAGATAAAAATCACAGGTGATTATGCTCTCTGGGATATGGAAAACCTCCAAACTTCAAGCTGCTACAGCTTTTTAGAGATGCTAAACTGTTGGAGATGTCAGTAGAGACTCAGCAGGACTGAGGTGTCTTAATGGATTTTATCACTGTTATATAACTGAGACTACAGTCACCATCAGTCACTGTTATTATATATGCCATGTGTGTGATATTTAGACAGATTTATATAAAAATAGTCTGCCTTCAGATATAGAAATGTGGAATCTATTGATGAACAATGGTATCACCATGACTCCTTTAAATCAAGAGAATAATTATCCCAGAAGAGGTACCACTTATGCTCTCTCCAGAGAACTCCCAAAGTCAAGATCAAAAGCCAGCTGCTTGGGACATTTTCAGCATATCTTACTCCTGAGCAGAAAAATGAGCCACTGCCCACATTCCACCATTAATATTTTCTAGCCTTGTTTTAATGTAGGAAAATACCTATATGATCTACAGCTATAAGAATGTGAAATACTCGGGCATCACTCAGGGTTCTCCTATGACAAGATTTATCAATCTTTAAAATGCCCAAAATGCTGTGAGAAAAAAAAACTGTCAAACACAATCACAACACCGGGGCTCCACAGCACCAGGAGAAATTAAGTGAGGATGTCACCAAGAAAGCTGCTCCTGCTCACACACTCACACTAGCCAAGAAGAAACAGTGAGTCTGAAAAAGCCCTGCCTCACATGTGGAATAGCACGACACCTATACAGAAAAACAGCGAGCTGGTGCAGTTATCGGCTCTGACATTTCAGCTCAACTCTCCCACCCGCGCCCCCCTTCCCTCCTCAGTCCCACAGGCAGCTGTGGCATTGACAGAAGGCCTGTGTCAGTTTCCATCTGACTGTCACTCTCACTTATGCCTCTATTATCAGCGGTGCACTGGGGCAGTCCCCGCTTGGAAGGGCTGCTGATCTCTATCTCGCCACTCTGGGCCGGCCCTGCCCTGAACCTGAGACAGAGCTAGACAGAAAGAGCAGGGGGGAAAGGCTGTGCTCTGGGAAAGGGGCTGGGGGAGGGAGGGGGCGGGCGGCTGGGAGGGGAGAGAGTGAGAAAAGAAAAGAGGGAGAAGCCAACCAAAAAGGGTTAGGGAGGATAGGGGTGGGCCCGAGGGGGGGCTGGTAGCCAAGAGGAACAGAGCGGGATGGAGTGGGGGGCACTGATACAGTTTGGGCCCTTTTCTTATTTTTCCTATCCATTCTCCAGCGCTCAGTCTTTTGTGTCAGCTTTCAGAAATGCTCTGTTTGACTGGCAGCCTGTCACAGATCAGTTACCACCTAAAGCCGCTTGGCAGGGAGAGGTGACGGCCCAGGAAGGGATCTAAGTGGGTTGGTTTATCAGTGCTTCTTTACGCCTCGTGAGCTCCTTGACACAAAAGGAAAGGGTATTAAAGATCTAAAGCGAGCCCAAGAGCGTGAAAGCTCCTTATAGGCTGCGGGCTGTGGATGTGACTAAATTTTTAAATATTTTGAGTTGATGCTGTTCATTTTGCCAATAGAGTAGAAAGAATTTTTGTTACAGAAATGAGTGTATGTTCCACTCGAGTGAGATTTGGAAAAGGGAGGAAGTCCCTAAAATATGTGCTTAGAATATTACAACTACCCTGTATTTACAATCATGCATCTGTTTTCAATTTTTAAAAAATGAAACACATTTTAAATAAAAAAAAATCACATTTATGTGACTCAAGTTCATCATAATATTACAGATTTTTCTTTCTTAAACATTACATTTAATATTTTGGATTTACTTAGTTAGTTAGTTACTGAAATGGTAAGTATGGAGAAGATCCAGAATTCATTAGGTCTCTGCCATATCTTCTCTCAAGGTCCTTTATGCATGGATTATTATTAGAGTAGTGTATTTTCAGCATGCCAATAGCCTCTCTTAGCACATCCTTGTAATAATAATTGTCCTACTACCAATATCCAAGGCCCAAAGCCGTCCCCTTTGTCACCTAATGATAATATTTTCTATTTTGTTATTTATTTTAAAATTTAAAAACTGGGCCTTCCCTGGAGTATCATTTGAATGCTATGATAATGGATTATCAGTGATAACCTACATTCTGGGATCCAGGACAGACAGATTTAATTTAGAAAGTGGCTAAAGCAAACATACTCCTGAATCCACAAACCGCACGCACATGACCGTGGCAGCCAGTCTCTCAGCACAAGCTCTTCACTGGCAGGAGGAACTGTACCCTGAATGCTGTTAAAGGACTCACTCTGGATTTTATTTCTTGTTATAATCAATATAATGAGAAAATAAATACATTCCATTAAACGTTTACTGATGTCTTAAAGTTTTCTAATTCCTTGAATTTACAGAGAACTGCCACCTTCTTTTGTCCTTCTGTTGTTTGCCTATTAAACTGTTTTCCTTCCCCCTGTTATCTAAGTTCTTTTCTGGTCTCCACAAATGTTACCAAGCCTCTCTCAGAGAAACTCCAGCTTGGCTGAAATTCTTTATTTCTTGACAGTTATCAATTACAGACTAGTAGATATGTGAGGATAATCATATTCAGCTCTTTCATTTTATATATAAATAAATGAATAAACAAAACTTCCTACCTATCCAGTGCTCTACTATAATCCTAAATCCATAATATTATTATAACAAGAAAAAACTAATATAAGATTAAGAAGAGAAATTAATCATTAACACAGAGCATATGAGCACTTCCATTTTTACCTACATGGCCTTAGGTAAATTAACCTTAACATTAACCACTCTAAACCTGGTACTTTCGCCTGTAAAATGGGAAAAAATCTACCTCACAGTGTCATTAGAGGAATTAATGAAATAATGCATTTAAAGATTTTGGGACAATGTATGTCATGTGGTAAACACTCAATAAATGTTTTCTAAATTAATTGTTTCTAATTCTTAGTCCAAAGATTCACAGATAAATAATCAAAGAATCAAAAACAGGGAGGGGGGAGGGGAGCAGTTCTTCTGACATTGACAGATAGACTATTTGCAAACCAATTAGCATAAGAAGATGGGTGTCCAGTTTTACAATGAGCTTAAGTAGACAGTCAATCATCTTATATATTAACCCAGTACAGCTTTCCCTTCATTCTCAATTTTAAAAAGGTCTAAATATGGCTTCTGCAAACACTGGCATCAATGAAGTAAAAATAAATCCAGGCCAGGATTTTATTGTACACAGGTGTGACCATTTAAACAGAGGGGAAAAAAAATCTTCCTTCAAATTTGGAGCTAAAGGATCCAACTTGGAAAATCCTATTAACATTGTGAAAAAAAATTGTTTTTCAATTGCGTCTGTACTCTTTTTATTGTTCTAAATGATCAGGACTATTATACAAAGTTGAAATTCATTTTTAATTGAAATTAAGAGTCAGAAAGAGCAGACCTAATAAAAACATGCTTTTCAGAGATGTTCACCATGAAACATTTTGAATTCCAATAGGCTTTCATCTCAGCATCAGAAGCTGTAGAACTGAGTCAGTTGTCTTATTTTATAGTGTAAACAAATTATAGTCCCACACAAAATATTCTCATATTAGCCCACATCAATGAGACCATTAACAGTACCATATATAATGATTAGGAAGAGTTAGGGATAGTGTGGAGGATGAGGAGAAAAATAAAAATATTTAAAAATATTAGTAAAGGCGTCATGGTCTAATCTCATTTTTCAACTAAATTTAACTCATTTCTAGTATCTTCTATAAATGATAATATGTTACATAAAACAGCAAAAAGAAAAAAATATTGACTCTAGTCTCAATGGCAATTTTTCAAATCCATGGCTAGGGAAGAGGGAGGAGCCCAAAAGACTGTTAAAGCTTGTTCTGTCTCCATATGTGCCCATTAACTTTACAAAAAGAAAAGTGCTCCTAGTCACAGCCCCAATCCCAGCTGGTCATCTCACAAATGTGCCACTAGTCACACACAAAAGGATGTGGATGACTCTTGTCACACTTCTAAAAATCATGGTGGGAATAAAGTGACTATGTCTACATGTTGAACAATGCTCAAGCAACCAGTCAAAGGCTTTAAAAATTCTCCTTTCTCCTGAATCTCTTCTGTTTGTTTTATCTCAAGCTAATTTGCATTTGTGGAAGACCAGCATTTTCTAAAGGAGAAAAAGGGTGCTTTTTTTTCCTTCAGGACTAAGGGAGCAAGTAAAAAATGGGGATGACAAGAGAAGTGGGGTGTCACACTGGATGAAAAAGTTGGAGACATAATTTAAAGCCATTAAACGTGTATACTAGAAAATATGGAAACATCTGTTTAAGTCCATGGTCCTCTGGTCCTCAGAAATTGTTTTTAATTTGATGTAGAATGTTTTATATAAGGTGTCCCCCAAAATGTATATACATTTTGAATGATTATAAGATCAGTGTTTATTAACATGCAGTTCATTTTCAAAATTTAAAAGAATTTACAGAAATCAATAATTTTTTTATGTCAATTCCTGTTTTCAAACTGAAGGCCATTCTGTTCTAGTCACTGCTGATAACATGAAGCAATGGAATCACAAACATCAAGAATCCTTTCGTTTGGAATTTGTGGACCCTCAGTTCTTCAACTCTTGCTGGTTTTGTACCATAAACTTTATCTTTTATGTATTCCCATAAAAAAGTCTAGTGGATAAATTTTCTTTGTTCAAAGCTTAGTCTGGCTTCACCCATTATTTCAAATCAGTTAAACCTGAAAAGGAGTGAAAACTAAGTGAGTTATCAGGTGTTAAATGTGTAAGTATTTTGGGGGGGACACCCTGTAGATTATAAAGACAACATAGAGAATAAATACATTTTCTTTAATATACAAATATAGAGATTTTAGGTAGCTTTATTTAGCAATATTTTTATTCAGGTCATTTAATACAAAACTAGAAACATGCTAGTAAAAAAAAAAAAAGGTAAAAAAATTATGGTGGATGTTCAAAAAATGTCAAGATGTGAGAAGCCTCTTTAGCAAAAGGCTCGATGGATGCCAACCCTCTCCCTAATCCTTTAGAATTGTACTGAGAGGTTAGCATGCACAGAGCATCATCTTTTCCTTCCAGAACACTGTCATTAATTTATGATTCTATAGTTAGCAGAAACAACCTGGTTGCAAATTTACATGCTCTGGGCATCAAATAAACTAATTAAACCGATCTATACAGTAATTGTCTTCTACTCTTTACTGATTAAAAAGCCCTTGAAATAATGAGAATTCTTTGCAGTAGGAAAGCTTGGACCCATGAGCTATGATGTCTATCAATGGTCTCAGTACTCCTCCTGGAGGATACGAGATTAAGCAGCAGTGAAGAGGAAGAAAATGCTTGGCCCACCTCTCAGCAGTCACTGTTTTTCTGAGTCTCTGGTTCTGAGACAGTGACCTGCCTCAGAGTTTACAGTTTAGCTTCTCCAAGGTCACCAACACTACTCCTCAGTGAAAATTTCAAAAGAGTGCAGAAAATGCTTCAGATAAATGCCTTACACAGGGCGAAAGCTCTAAGGGAAAGGTTAGCTATAAATATAACCCTTATAGAATAATAGGACACTCACTCTTACTTCATTTGCAGATAATTTTTTTTTCTAAAAATTGTTTGCATCTAGATGAAGGAATTTATGATTCTGACATCAGCAAAATGAAGAATATGAGTGTTCATAGTTAGAAAAAAACAATTTCCCCAAATTTTTCAGACTTGTATGATTGTCACCTTATACTCTAGGAATTCTCAACTACCAACATTTGGGGAAATGTTTTCTTACATTTTAAAATGAAATATGAAAGCTGAGAAAACATTCTGAACACTTTTCATAACACTCAGGGCCCTGAACATTGAATAACCTGAGCAATGTTTTATATGCACTTTCTGTACATAACCACTTTACACTCACAAATAAAACAGTTTGGAATTATCACTTCAGAAAAATTTAAGTTTTTATCATAATCCAGATCAAATATATATTTTCTGAATATGTCCAAAAGCACCCATTACTTACTTCTGCTTTCACATTTTTTAAAACAAGGAAGAAAAACAGAAGAAATAAATTTATAACAAATCACTTTAAATAAAATTAGAGAATGCTAAATTATAGGAATGTCCTTCTATTTTTAATGTATACCTAACAGCTGAACTATTCTAGTGTAATGTCATTTTTAAATGTGTATATACTTCCCAGGTTGAGAACTTTGTCAACTTTCAGCATAAACTATCAGTAAAAAATCTTCCCCAAAAGAGTGTACAATAAAAATCATCATGCATTATTGTAGTAGAGTTATGCCTAATACTCTGTAAAGTCCTAATGCTTGTTCAAAACCAAAAAGACAGACCCCATTTTCTTTTTTTAGCAAAATAGTGGCTCTCAAATCATTAATAGCTGCTGCTAACAAAATGACAAAGCATATTTTTAAAGTTTGATTTAGAGTCTTAGTTCTCTGTTCATATACTTCATTAGCTCTAATTCATAACTAGACAAAATAGAACCAGTATTACTGCTTTGCAACAAAAAACTTTGCCTGATTTGCCTCTCTCAAAGGATTATGTTAAACATTTAAAAAGATAAAGTATGTAAATGTACTTTATAAATCATAAATAGATTTTAAAATACTAGTTACTATTGATTTGAAAGTATTACTTAATGGAATTTTGAAAATCTGACATACTCAAATATAGAATATATATTTATTAATTCTATTTCCTATTATTTTCAGGTGCTTACTCATCAATATTGATATTCCAAGTTCATCTTCTTTACCTAGAATGAGTGGTTCAAGGAAGGACTACCAGAGGAAGATGAATACTTCAACTGACACTTCCAATGGTGAACTTCACCCCAAACAATATCAACAAGATGAGCCACTGAAAAGCTTTTTTTCCCTTAAATGGCTCATAGTGCAGTTACTTACTTCCTTGAGCTCATGTAAAATGGTCTTCCTGAGACTTCTTTTTAATATTGAACCATCACGCTACCCTACATGGTAGAATGGACCAAGGCTATCACCTTAGAAAGCACAGGGCAGAGCTCTGAAAACATGAGGCAGAAAGATATTGAAGAAACCTGAGAAAATACCCAAAGCACGGCCAGCTGCTTATGGAGTTAACCTTGGGCAGCCAAGGAGAAGTTTAAGTCACATGAGGCCTGGGAAGCAAACATATTCTCTGTGAAGCAGGCTGCTGCATTTGATGGAAATTTTGTGCCCTGAACAATAGCATCCTGTTAAGAGGGTATGGTCGGAATGAAACCCAGGTCATTCTCACAGTCCTTCTTCCTGAAGCTCCCCTGCACTCCCCCTGGATGCACCTTTTTCTTGATATTCTCCTCAATTTGTATGCATAGGAGGCTGCTCCTGTTTACTCAGAAGGGCAAGTTTTTTTTTAATTCTTTGGAGAGTATCTCATTATGATTTGCAGTAAGGTGCAGTATAGATTGGTGGTGGCACTGGGTTGAAGACAAACTTGAAAGACTAACTGTTGTTTCCAGGGAAAGGACCAAGCAGAAGGTATTTCCCTAAAGTAGGTCTTCATCCTATAGAAAGTCTATGAAATGGCTATGAGGCAAACTTTTGAAAGCTAAGGAAATCCAAGAACCCTGGAGTTAAAAGGAATGTATGAAATAATTCCCAGTGAAACTGTAAACTTCTACTTTAGTGCTTGGAAAGACCCCAGATATCATGGGTTGGGGTAGGGTGAGGGTAAAAAATGCATTAGAGTCTCCCAGAGAGGGAGGCAACAAATCTAATTTTCTTAAATGAGTCTCTCCCACACCTGCTGTAAGTTCCATGATGAGACATGCTGTTTTTCACCAGTCTATATACTTTAATAGCAGTGCTCAATAATAAATACTTGCACAGTGCTCACTGTGAGCCAGGTAATGTCCTAAGCACTATACATTTCATAACTAATATCATAAACCATCCCTATAAGGTAGCTACTATTATTATTGTTCCTAATGTGTAGATAAAGAACTGAGGAGTAACTGAGCTTAAGCAATCTGACAATAAACCACACAGGTAAGGACAAGATTAAACCCAATCAATCTAACCTAGACCCAGAGTCTGACTCTTAACCAGCTCTATACTATACTATTCTAAGTAAATATTTTTATGAATAAATGCACAAATGAGTAACATAATATAACATTAAGAGAATCATTACATAACCTTAGCTACACAGAATTTTAAATCATTTTTGGTCTCTGGGAAAATTTCAATCGGGTATCTAATGCTTCAGAAGTTGTGCCCCCTGACTTATACTATGTTGGAAATACACACAAGTGAGAAAGTTATCATAGCAGAGTGTCTCTAAGTGCTGACATGAGAAAATATAAACAGCTATACTAGCACACAGCTAAGGTGTCCAAGCCAGTCTTGGGGGTGAGAGTCAGTAAAGGTTTTTAAGAGGAAGGAGTATCTCAACTAAAATGAGATTTAAAGGATTACTGAGACAAAAAGAAAGGAAGGATGTTTTAGGCAGAGATAATTCTAAGTATGACAAACAAATGGGTAAAAAAATAGTGTAACTGAAGAACAGAAAAAGGAAATGTTCATATAGTTGTAGCATCAGGGAGACAAGGCAAAAACTAAAGCCTATAAATAATGGGTGAAAACTCTTTATGAGGAAACACAAAGAGTTTGGACTTTATCCTTAGTATTCAGAAGTCAGTGATGAAATTCATGTGGGGCAGATCAAAGAAGTGACATGATTTGTGTTTGATTACTGTGGCTGATGTGTGGAGAGAGACTAGAAGGTACAAAGGCTATGAGCTAGAGTTCAGTTTAAAAGACTTTCAAGTAATTCAGGAAACAAGTTAAGTACCATACCTGGTAAATTTGAGATAATCTGAAAGATTATTAAGTGAAGATGTTCAGAGAACAATGAATCTCTAGGAATGGAGCTCAGCAGAGAGGTGTGAGCTAGAGAAACTGATATAAGTTCTCATGTGTTCAATATTCAGGAGTAGATGAGGATTCCCAGGAAGAATGTGGAGTGAGATAAGTCTCTGAGTCAGAACCCTGAGGAATGTCAACATTTAAAGGTTAGACAAAGAGAAAGGAGTCTGAGAGAGGCAGTAGAGTATGTGTTTTCCAAGCCAAGTAGAACATGGTAAGCTAAGTCTAAATCCATCCACAAGTCAACTAATATAAAGTTGAAAATATCCATTGCAATTAGCCCCAAGGAAGTCCTGTGTATCCTGAGTGAAAGACTCCCATTGGAGTCTTGAAGACAAAAATAATAAACTTAGAAGTAAGCACAAAGTGTAAAGTAGACAACTTTTTCAAAAAGTGTGCCCTTAAATTGTGGCCTTTAATAAGAAGAGACAGATCAATGGCTAAAGTGGGGCAAGGGAGTGGGGGAGGATCAGAGTCCAGGAAGAAACTGTTCTTTATAGATAGCAGCGATGTGAGTATATTTGAGTATTCATAGCAAGAAGTTGATGAAGAAAGGTCAAAGGTGCAGAAACAGAAGGGATGATAACTATAAGAGCCCTAAGACGTCAGGAAGAGAAGGAACCCAAGGCCCAGGTCAGGAGATTGGCCAAGAAAGGAGAGATCACATTTACTCAACTGTAAAGGAAGGAGGGAGAAAATAAGAATGAGTGCAGGTAAATCTGTAGATGAAGCTGTCAGAAAGATAAGGGATTTCTCATATGATTGATACAATTTTCCTAATGAAGTAGGTCAATTTTGGTGTGATTGTGCTCACTGGTATCTTCTGTGTATATATTGGAGAGCTAGATAGAGAGACATAGACATAGACATAAACACAGACATAGACAAACATATATACATATGATCATGCTGCCACATGATAGTGTTTGGTCAATGACAAATGGTATATACAATGGTGATCCCATAAGATTATAATGGAGCTGAAAAATTCCTATCACCTAGTAATGTTGTAGCGATCATACCATGGTGGAGCAATGTATTACTCACATGTTTATGGTGATGCTGGTGTAAGCAAACCTACTGTTCTGTCATTTGTATAAAAGAATAGTCCATGCAATTATGTACAGTACATAATACTTAATAATAATAAATCACTGTTACTGATTTATATATTTAATATACTATACTTTTATCTTTATTTAATAGTGTACTTTTCTTATTTATTTAAAAAACCGGGCTGCTCTAAAATATTATGCCTGATATAAAGGCAGCAGCCTCATACATCTCATGTTTATGGAGTCTGTTGATTGCATTATTTTTTCTTGTGCTTGATTTAATCTCATAATGTTTTTATCATTGTGACCCCTAAGCATACAAAATCCACAACTTATGCTGCAAATAAGAGGGCATGTGGCATAATTGACCTGGAAACAAAATTAGGAGTGATTAACGTGGAAAAATCAGTGATGGTTATTGTTCACCAGTGAGCAATGTCCCATTCCACCATCACTATTGTCTTGGAGAACAAGAACAAAGAGATGGAAGCACTTAAGAGATCTGCTTCATTGAAGGCAATGAGATTAAGAAAAATTCAAGAAGGGCCTATATCAGATATGGAGAAATTTCTAATGACCTGGACTGAAGACCAGACATAGAAGCATATCCCTCTCAGCAGCATGACAATCACAGCCAAAGCAAAAAGTTTGTTTGCAATGTTGAAATAAAAGACTGGGCCAGACTACAATATTACTTTTACTTCTAGCTCTGGGTGGTTTAAATGATTCAAGGATTATAATGTATTATATAATGTGAAAATGAGTTGTGAGTCCATGAGTCCTGATGAGGTTAGGTTAATTATTATTGAAGAAAGAAAAACTTTAAAAAATAAATTTAGTATAGCTTTAAGTGTACAGTGTTTATAAAGTCCACAGTAATGCAGCTAAATAATTTCTGGAAGCTCTAGATAAGTTGATTGTGGAGAAAAATTACTTGCCAGAGCAAATATTCAATATAGATGAAACTTCTCTATTCTGGAAACAAATGCCCAAAAGGATTTTCATCAATAAGGAGGCCAAATCAATGCCAGATTTCAAGGATTTTAAAGACAACGCAATAGTCTTGCTCGGGGTCAATGTTGCAGGATACAAATTGAAACCCCTTCTCATCTGACACAGTGAGAACCCCAGGGTTTTTGAGCATATTTATAAGCACATACTGCCGGGAAAATAAGAAGTCATGGACGACCCAGCTGCTCTTCCAAGATGCCCTCCTGAATTGCATTGCCAGGGAAATGAAGTGCTGTTTAGAGAATAACATACCTTTCGAGATTTTGCTCATTGTTGATAATGCTCCCAGACACACTCCTTTTACTGGTGATCTTCATCCCAATATTAAAGTGGTGTATCTTCCTCCAAACACCACCTCTTTCAACCAAGCAATGAGTAAAGGGGTTACGGCAGCTGTTAAGGCCTACGACCAGAGGAGAACCTTGGTCCAGGCTATTGCTGTAACTGAGGAAGACAGTGAGAAGACACGGATACAGTTCTGGAAAGAACCTTGCTTGGGCTTGGGTTGTGATGTCATCAAGAAGTGTAAGAATGGCATCTGGAAGAAGACACTGAGGGATTTGTCAAGGGTGGGGAGGCCATGAAAATCAACAGCATGCAGCTGAGATGGCAAACAGCTCCAACCTGGGTGTGGATGACGGTGACGTGGGAAGCTCCTCGAGGCGGCTCCTGAAGAACCGACTGAAGAAGAGCTGTTGGAGCTGAAAGGAAAACACATCACTGAAGCAGCGGCAAGAGAAAAGGAAACTGCAGGGGAGAAAAAGAAGAACTCCCAAGAAAGTGCACAGTCAAGGGGTGAGCAGAAGCCTTTGCCCACCTCAACATGCCTCTTAAAAAGCTTGAAAACATCACCCCCAACACCAAAAGGTTTTCATTAATAGAGAGGAGTGTCCATGGTGCATTACTGGCTTTACAAGCAAATCCATAATGAAAAGAGAAAAAAAAAAAAAAAGAAACAAATCAAGCAAACCACCATGGACATATTTCTGAAAAAGTGACACCTTTTCAAGGAAAGTCTCAGGCAGGTCCTGCAGGAGGTGTTCCAGGAGGACTTGTTCTCATAGGAGATGACAGCTCCATGCACACTACTGACCCTGAAGGCCTTCCCGTGGGAGATGTGGAGGTGGAAGGCAGTGATATTGATGATCCTGATCTTCTATAGGCCTAGGCTACTGTGTGTGTTTATGCCTTAGTTTTTAACCAAAAAAGGTTTAAAAAGTAAAAACTTAAAAATAGAAAAAAGCTTATAGAATGAGAATATAAAGACAGAAAGTATTTTTGTACAGCTGTAAAATGTGTTAGTGTTTTAAGCTATGCGTTATTACAAAAGAATTGAAAAGGCAAAAAGATTTAAAGTTTATAAGGTAAAAGAGTTACAGTACACTAAGGTTAATTTATTATTGAAGAAAGAAAAACTTTTTAAAAAATAAATTTAGTGTGCCCGGCTGGGCGTGGCTCAGCAGTTGAGCGTCGACCTAGGATCCAGACGATCGGGGTTCGATTCCCAGTCAGGGCACATGCCCGGGTTGTGGGCTCGATCCCCAGTTGGGGGCATGCAGGAGGCAGCCGATCAATGACTCTCTCATCATTGATGTTTCTATCTCTCTCTCCCTCTCCTTTCCTCTCTCTGAAATCAATAAAGATATGTTTTAAAAAATAATAAAAAATAAATAAATTTAGTGTAGCTTAAGTGTACAGTGTTTATAAAGTCCATAGTAATGCACAGTAATGTCTGAGACTTTCACATTCACTCACCATTCACTCACTGACTCACTCAGAGAAACTTCAGTCATGCAAATTCCACTCATGGTAAGTGCCCTATAAAGGTTTACCAACTTTTATCTTTTATACTGTATTTTTACTGAATCTTTTCTATGTTTAGATATGTTTAAATACATCAATACTTAACACTGTATTACAATTGCCTACAGTATTCAGTATAGTAACATGTTTTACAGGTTTGTAGCCTAGGAGCAATAGGCTATACCATATAGCCCAGGTGTGTAGCAGGCTATATCATCGAGCTTTGTGTAAATGCACACTATGAGGTTTGCACCATGATGAAATTGCTTAACGATGTATTTCTCAGAATGTATCCCTGTCGTTAAGTGACTATATTAAATATTTTAAACTGAACGCGGCCTAACATATCTTAATATTTCATATAGCTTCTATAACATTACCTCACATATAACAGAATAGGAAGTCAATAAATATATGTTGACTGATTTTTAAAAACATCTCACTCTTCATTTGTGCTAATACTTGGTTAAAGATCTGTCAATTGATCTTAAGTGAGAATAAAATCAAAGTTCTTTTAAAGTATTCTTATATCTACCATATGCAACAACAAAAGCAAAATAAAAGTTGGACCAAGAATATTTTTCCAATACTTCTATTTCTTGAAGGGCTATGAGTTAGGTTGCCTATTATACACAAAGTAACACATTCTGTCGTTTGTTTGTTCTATGTACTTTTATGTTTTAAAATAAGGAACAATTATCCAATGATATCTATTAAACAATGCTCAGCAGATCAGTTCTTTGTTTATGTTTATGACTTAAAATAAAATACTTCTCATTTCAGCTACCAGCATTCTCTCAACTGCATATTGTAGCTTAAACCTTACTATAGTAACCATGAGATTGTTAGGCAAAGGTTTAAAAAAAAACTATATTTGCAACTGTAAACTTCTGAGAAAAGATTTTGAGACTAAATTTCACTTATTCTTTTTCATTTAAGAAAGTGTATGTGTGACAGTCCAACAGTAAAACAACTATATCATCAAATGCTTTTTTTTAAAAAAGGCAATTAAGGCAAAACTAGGCACCTGGACTCAGACAACTCCTCTGACATCAGTTGTAAAGGCTGAAGTCGCAAATTTCTTACCTAATTTGAGTTTTGCCTATAAAATTTGAATTAGGTAGCTTTCATTCACATCCCTGCCCCCTTTCTCCCCCGAAACTGTTTTGAACTTCAAACCTTCCTTTCAACTTTTGCTGTCTGTAAGGAAGTTCATTTTCTGTCAAGAGAAAACTTAGCTCCTTTCTCATGCAATTCATTATAAACGATGGGAATCATTTCATACTCTTATGGATGGCAGGTCTGTGTTTCTCTCAACTCAAGTAGTTGAATTCATCAATCTCAAAAGACTTTAATTGGTCTTTAGGGTATCACTATACCACCTTTGACTTATATATGATTTGCTGTCAAAAAGTTCTGGATGTTTAAGGTAAATTTGTTAAAGTTAAAATTATCTTCATAACATTTCAATAAAGAAGTTGGAAGCTTGCTACCAGTGAGGTAGTAAGAGGGGCGGAAAACGTGGCTCACTGCTACATGAAATGTTAGGGAAGGACTGGAAAGACCAGATCTCCAGGTTGTTATACAGGTTGTAGACACCCTCTTCTTAACATTTTGATTTTACCAAAGGTTGCCAGATTTTGCAAATAAAAATAAAGGACACTCAGTTAAATTTGAACTTCATGTGAAATTCAAATGTAAGTAGACATGTATGTTATTTGGCAATACTAAATGCTCCTCATCTGAGAAGAGAAATTTTGATAACACTGTTTCTTTGAATGATTCTTGTGGCCTAAACAGTCTCATTAACTCACATTTCTAAATCTCGACTCAGAGTTAAAATTAGAAACTTGCTCATAATTCCTTAAAACTAGAAGTTCTTCACTCTTCTAAGCTTGAGATTCTTATAACCAAAAGCCTACCTTGGAAATTGTAATCATTTTTTAACAAGAAAAAATAATCCAGGAAAGTATGTCTCATGATAACTTAACATCAATACCCAAAAGGAAACTGGGAGAAATGGTCAAAGAACAATTTGCAAACTCTTTTAGAAAATTGAGAGCTTCTAGAGAAACAGAGGATGATGTGAAGAAAAAATAATGACACACCAAACCAAGATTAGATGTGTAGGAGAGGAAGTAGGACACAATATTGGCATTTGCTTTGCCCGTGATATATTTCTTGTAAACAATCTCATAAACAACCCAGGATGTTACTCTTAATGGCCAAATGTTTGGAGCACTACACTGAACGACTATCAGTGGCTCACAAACAATAGAAGTAAAATGTGTAGTCTTCTCTGGGAATCTGCCTTGGCTCAAAGTCATTTAAAATTATTTTAATGACTGTTACAGGTGACAAGACAGCATCAAGACTTGTCAACAGGAATTGCTAGAAAAAAAATAGGAAAGAGATGAGACTAAATCTAAGACTATATATAATGACAGCCAATTTTTCTAACAAAATTATTTCAAATGATTCAAAACTCGGTGCAGAATCTACATGGGAAAATTAGTCCAGGGAATTTGCTAACACATTTAAAAATCGAGTTATTAATAAAAATAATTAAGTTACACTATATCTCTGACCAACTCAATTTTAATGTGAGTAGTAACTAGAAGATAGTTTGAAAGTGCTGGATTTGTGATATTGAAAGGAGGCAATGTCAGTGTCCACTTGGGTTTGGATGTATCTATTCAGGTTATTTCAAGTCAAAGGTGCTAGTCATAATAACCTTAAATGGTTCTCATAATTTGGGCATACCTCATTTGCCTACTTTCATACAGAAATGCATCTGTCTAAACTTGCCAATTTATATATATATATATAAATTTATGATATATATATATATAATAAAGAAAATTCAATTCTGATTGGCTTTTTTGTTGTTCTTCTTAACCCAAGAATATTTTTCCATTGATTTTTTTTTTTTTTAGAGAGAGAGAGTGGAGGGGAGGGATGAGGGACGGAGAGAGAGAGAGTGAGAGAGATACATTGATGTGAGAAACACATTGATTGGTTACCTTCCAAATTCTCTCTGACCTGGGCCTGAAATTGAGCCTACAACAGAGGTTAAGTGCCCTTGACCAGAAATCAAACCCGAGACCCTTTGGTCCACTGGCCAAAGGTCTAACAATTGAGCCAAACCTGCCAGGGCCTGATTGGCTTTAGAAGTGCAGAAAAATTGTGTAAATCTTGAATTGACCAAGCAAATATAAATCAGTAAGCAGCTAGTCCATTGCAGATACAGGAGAAAATTTCTTAAGAACAATAAAGCAATGAATTCTACCAGAAATCACTTGCAAAAGCAGTCTTTTCTAAGACATTTGTTTTATATATGCTCAGTTGACTCATGTTTTAACCTTGGTGTGATTTCTAATCACTCTGCAACTGAAGTCCTTTTCATTAAAAAAAAAAAAAAAAGACAATGGAAATGTATTAACCAGCAAAAAAATGTTAAATGGATATTTTTTTGTTATCCACATTTGTTCAAGTTGTTACTGACCATTACTTTTTATATATTACAACATCATTATCTGCTCCTTGAAGTTTTTAGTGGTTTCAGGGCTTAGCTCTTAATTCTTAATATCCTAAAGACAACAGGCTTGAAAAGACAGAGCATAAAAGAAAGTACTTTGCTGAGGGAAGGGACTTCTTAATTCCAATTTGAATTGTGCTCAAAATATATAACCCTTTTTAGTCTTCTGAAAATGTTTTATTTAATTCACAGGTCTAGTACAAGAATGATTCTGAACATGTTTTCTTTCTAAGACCTAAGGAAATATATACCTCATACTGGAAAATAAAGGGAACACACACATGCTGAACACCGACTTGGAAATGTTTCATATCTTTGGAGTATTTGGTTTTTGTGTGCTTTTTTTTTTCATTTTCTGCTTCAGCATTCCAGTGCAATGTGTCTGTCCCTCTGATCACTCAAAAAAAAAACCCAGTCTCTATCAACCCTGACCAGCAATTAGGAATTCTGGGTGGAGGACCTCCGACCTACTGCATACTCAGTCCTTGTTTTGTGTTAGCCAAGCAAAATGATATATCTTTATAAAATAGGCAACCACTCAGAATCAGTTTGATGATATTTTATTTCTTTTATGCTACTTTCAAATAATTCAGTTAGCTTTAAAGAAAAAAAACTACTTTTGGTTAAAAGTCTAGATTTCACCAAAATTCTTTAAAATGAGGTGAAAGTCTTATATTACTGTTAACACCTAAAAAATATTTGATCCCCAAACAAAAGCATAGCGTTTCTGTCCAACTTGATGTCTTTTTCATGCTGCCTTAGTGATGGCCAAATAATTGGTTGTTCACTTGTGTCCTTGTCTCCCCCGACAGTTCCACAGATGCCCTGAACAATGCTCCAAAGACTGCTTTCAGTGGGGGCAAGTCCTCATTAATCATTCCTGGCTGACAGCACAAGGGGACACCTGCATCTGGTGCAGGAGCCCAGCCATGGCTTATGGGAACATGGATTAAAAACTAAACCGTGTGAGGTGTGGCCAGCTACTTTGAACAGGAATGTGATAAACAATAATACACACACACACACACACACTCACACACACAGAACAACAGAAACAAATCCACTTCAGGCATCCCCATTTATTTAATATCTCAAACTGAAGCTGTGGTTCATGTTCCCATTAAAACACCATTCTATTCCAAGAAAGTATATCAGAGAACTAACCACACACAGGGTTATGATAAATAGCTGCTAAATTCTTCATGCCTGCATCACCCAGTGTTAGCATTAAATACTGATGAACTGTCACATAATTTTCATTTAGGAATCATTGCAGTTTCAGCTTCCTATCTTATGGTGCTCATAAATATTTCCCCTACTATATTTCACAAGAAGAATGTACAAAATATACAATTTTTTTTGCAAGATCACTTGTCCTATGTGATTGCTTTCTTTTATTGAAATAATAAATATGATTGTTCTGAAGAAAGGGTTAAAAAAAAACCTGGAAATACCCCCAGGAAATTAAGTGTGTTGTTATGTACCATTAAAGTTACTTTAACTTGCTTTTTCAATGAAATGAAGTGCTTTTTAATTTCACATAATACAAGAAGAGCTTTCTTTCACTTGTCACTATTTTCCTAACTGTACCAACCAAGGAGACCAGAAATAATAAACCCCAATTCATATGTTGTAGCTTTTGTCGTAAGTGAAGGTATGTGTGTAAGGCATCAGAGCATAAAAAGACTAGAAGGTAAAATACTTAGGAGACTTAGGGCAAACAATATATTGAGAAATATTTTTAAAATGGAAGTTATAAGCAAGCTAAAAAAGAACCTGCAAATAAAACTGACAGAATAATACAATGACTAATAAAGCTGATGTTTATATTCACACTTTTAAAAAATAAATAACAAGTTTGTCTATGCATCAAGATTAATTATAACATCATAAACATAAAACTGAAAGGTTAACAACAATAAAGGCAATACAATTTATAATTTCATATTGGCAATCTTTAATTTAGAACTACAATCAGGTTTTGAAGTTCAAGTTTTAAAAAATTATATATATGCAAAGCTGCATATTGGGTAGACGCTAAAAGGCCCCCAATGTGAAAATTTAGTTTGCATTTAGTTTGGCTGTTTAGGCTGATTCAGATATGAATCATTAGAAATTTATACAGAAAAATAGTGATGTAAAAATTGTACTTTTCAAGTCATAATATCCCTTCACCTAATGATTAACAGAAGTATTTAATTCGAAAGAGTGTGTATGAAGCTGAAGATGGAAGAGTGGGGTAGATGCCACGAAATAATAGCTTAATAATCAGCAGATTATAATTTACTACATACAATCGTAGTATGTAAGACACACTTCCAGTATCTCCCAGGAGTCCAAACTGCCATTTCCTTCAACTCTGCTAGATCCTGTCCCATGGCCAGGACATAATGGTCATGCAGGGGAGCCCTTTGCCCAAGACTTCTGTCCTTTGTGGCTGCTGCGGGTGGCACCTCACAACCAAAGGCTCCAGATCTATTTGAAACGTAATGCATTTGGATCACAGAGTGGAGTAACCCCATATCCTGCTTAGAGACCCTCCTGCTTTCATATTTCCTCTTTTAATCTGAACTAAGTTTTATGGCATTTTCACTCTTCATTGGGAGCTATGGAAACACAGACTCAAAGTGTCCTCCAGTGTGATCTAGTGAAAGCTTGGGAATAAGAAACTGCTTCTCATGCAGAAAATATAGCTAAGGCAGTAAGGAAGGAGAAAGAGGGGAGAAACAAGGAAGGAAGAAGGGGAAGGGAGAGAGGGGCAGAGGGAAAGGGAAGGCTCATTGTAAAATTCCTTGCATCACCAGTCTCTGGGTACTCTGTAGTCCAGGCCTTTTTTTTCTTTTTCTTTTTTCCATATGCCATTTCAATTTTCCCTACTCCCAGGAAAGGAAGCATAAGTAACTAACTTTTTTAAAACATGAACTCCATGGCAGGCACTTTCTGTGCGTAGCTACCTCCATTTTGCAAATGAAGAAATTGCGATTCAAGGAAGTTAAATAATATGTCCAAGACACATAGGAAAGTAAAAACAGGTTTCAAATTAGACCTGCCTTCCTTCGAAGCCCATTTTTTCCCACCAGACCACTCTTATCTAGCCTTTACCCCCAGAGATAGATGGCCGTATCCTAACACTGTTCTCTACAGCGTGCCTAGGAACTATGTCTTGAATGAATGAAGAAATGAACAAAGAACGAATGAGTACAGGGATGGCTATTGCAAATAGATTATTACAGATTTAAATAAGCATGTGAAAAATATTTGGGACAAAATAATTGTACCACTTCAAGAAAAAAATAAAAATTTACTTCAAAATAAAGATGTTTGTTTTCTTGTTTTAAAATGCTCCAGAAAAATGGTATGAGTGTCTATTACCTTTGATTATTGATATGTAAAGAGCTAAAATTCAGATTTAGATAATCATTCCAAAATAAACCGCATTTATGGACCAAGTCAGACATTTATAATTACCATTGTACCTGAGACTGTTTCTTCCTTTGAAATGTATATCTTTTATATTTAGTGATAAATATTTCACCGGCTCTGGCAGCATCTTGTTTTAAACCCTATTTCAGTTAATTAAAGAAACCTAGAGCAAAATGCTCCTAATTTATTTTTCAAACAATAGAAGACCCATTAAAACATGTTCCACAATTTATTGCATAGTTTATGTGTAGCAGAACATTATTGTTTCTGAAATAACAGCAATGCAATGCTAAAGCTTATTTTGAATAGATATGCTGAAACCAAACATTAGACTTAGTCCTTTCTTTCAAAAGTAAAATCATCTACACTACATTATATAGCACTTTACATTGAACATTAAGATTTTTCACATTGAAATGCTTTTATTAATTTTCAGAATAGAATTTTAGAACTATAATAAACTTAAATAATAATATATTCTATTTCCTTTATGTTATTTTTGAGGGAAAAAAGAAGAAGCTTAAAAGGGTTAAATGACTCCAAAACACATGTATAAGGACTATTTAAGGTTGCCCCCAACTCCAAGCCCAGCAGTAATTCCACAAAGCAGGCAGTGTATTACGTGATATATTCTAAGAGTTGCAAGCAACTGTCAGCTGGTCAAATCTGGCCCACTGCATGTTCTCAGTAAATAGTGTTTTATTGGAACAAAGCCACATCCATCTTTTTACACATTGTCTATGTTTTTGTGCTCTAACAGCAAAGATAAAATAGTTGCCACAGAGACCATTGGCCCACAAAGCCAAAAATATTTACTATCTTTTAATTTACAGAAAAAGTTTGCTGACCCCTGAATATTCAATTAGAATATAATACAATAAAGTTCAAGTTTATACTGGAATTATACCAGCCCCATCAACAAACTACAATTTGGAAAATAAGGTATCATGTCATTGACAAAATAAAAGATATTTTTTTAAAAATGTCTTTTTTTGCATGTGTTGATTCTATGCTAAATGATCACAGTACTCACATCACCCTTGTTATGCCTCTGTTTTTAGATAAAGAAATTGAAGTTTAGATTGGTTATGTACTTGTCCTTGGTTGCTCAATCTATAGCCAAGATAAAATGTTACCTGGAATCTGATTCCAGGGAAAATCTAATAGCATGAAAGTAAAAGATCAAGATAAATATGCAATGTCACTCAGATTAAAAAAAATTAATTCAAGAAACAGAAGCAATTTATTTCAAATATAATTCATAGTATTAAAGTGAGTTAAGGGGACATCTACATTCTTTACATAAAAACACACTATTAAAGGAAAAGAACAATTATAGGAAGAGTTTCATAAAATTAAAAAGTACAATTATCAAAAAAAAAATTCAATGAATGGACCAAATAATGTTATCACTACACCAGCAATCAGGAAGTATGAAAGACAAAAAAAAGGAAATATTCCATAACAGAGGACAAAAAACAAAGAAGTGGTCTCTATTTAAAGAAAAAACAAAACAAAAAGGAATCCCAGAATAGAGGATAGAGACAATGGAGGACAGGAAAAGTCAAGGAAATAGAAAAATAAAGAAAAG
Source organism: Miniopterus natalensis (assembly GCF_054644295.1). Classification (NCBI taxonomy): domain Eukaryota; kingdom Metazoa; phylum Chordata; class Mammalia; order Chiroptera; family Miniopteridae; genus Miniopterus; species Miniopterus natalensis. The sequence continues at coordinate 49,707,590 of NC_142085.1, read as the reverse complement.
TTGGCTAACTTAAGAAAGGAAGAAGTCTTTGGAATTAAAGTACTCAATATGCATCAAGTAGAGTGCCTGTAGGGGTATGGTGAAGTACCGCTTAGGTAGATTCTGGTGAAATTTCAATATTCCAAAGGCAAAGAAAAAAATACCTAAAACCTTTCGGGTGGTGGGAGTAGATTACTTATTAAGCAGTGAGATTCAAAATACCAAAGTTTTAAAAACCACAATTTGCATTAGAAGACAATAGATTAAGGCCTTTGAAGTCCTGACAGAAAATAATTTTAATTCTATTACTCTATGCCCACACTAACTATGAATCAGTGGTAAAAGCAAACTAAAATACTTTTGGACCAGTATAAATAAGAAAATATATCTTCTATATAGTCTCTAATGAAAAATTATTCAAGGGTGTTCTCCAGCAAAACACAAAGGAGAAGGCCTGAAAGGCTGGTGACAAGAGGTATATAAAAATGATAACTATAACCAAGGAAGAAATTTAAAATAACTTAAAAGTCTTGATTCATTTTAGACATTTTCTTCTATGTGGGTCCAGGCCCAATATTTGATTTAACATTGAATAATAGTTATATGAGCATAAAACTATAAATATAATTTATATGGAAGATCAGACTTGGATTTAACTTAGTCAATTTGGAAGATTTAATTATATTTAGAGATCAAACTCTGGCAATGTGAAATGATAATATAACTGTATTATAAAACTATAACTATAAAAATTTAGTTAGTAATAGCAGAAGGGGAGAAGGGAACTAATGTGCTAAATTCTTCATTTTTAAGTAATGATTCAAAAAATACTAACAAAAATATGATAAATCAAGAAATTCATGAATAATATTTTAAAATATAATGGTAACTACCAAAATAAGTTAAAAAGAGAAACAAAGAATGATTGCCTCTGAAAGTGGGAGGTCTAGGGAAGCTGAATTATATTATTTAGGTCCTTCTGAGCCACTTGAATTACTTTCACCATGTGCAAACCTTAATTTATAAAAAATATTTTATTGAAGGCACAAAAAGGAGGAAATCAAGTAAATATAACGCATTTCTTATACATTTCCTAACAGTATAACACATTTGGGTTCCTATGCTTACCTTCCCCCTTGATATCTTTCTATACCTGGCTAGAATGGCAGCCCTGAGTTCAGATGTTTGTAAAAAGAGTGTCATGATCCGAACTAAGTCCAGAATTAAACTAGTGATTTAAAACAAATTAGAGCCCAGCCGGCATGGCCCAGAAGTTGAGCATAGACCTGTGATCCAGGAGATCGAGGTTCTATTCCATCAGGGCACATGCCTGGGTTTCAGGCTCGATCCCCAGCAGGGGGCGGTGCAGGAGGCAGCTGATCAATGACTCTCTCATCATTGATGTTTCTATCTCTCTCCCTCTCCCTTCCTCTCTCTGAAATCAATAAAATAAATAAAACAAATTAGAGATAGTTAAAATATAACAGTGAGTGTAATGGTAAAATGCACCTTCACCAAGTGTGTGAAACTGACTATGGAACAGGCACTACACTGTACCAGATGAAAACGATGCCTAAAACACAGGTCCCACTTTTATTGGGAAATATGATAATTATCCATTCATTCATTCACTAAATGTTCGTTAGGCACTTACTATGTTCCATGAACATACTTATTTGTAAAGAAGCAAAGCAAATATCAACTGAGAATTTTTACTTCACTAAACTAGTGAATTCTCCAGCTTAACCATAATCAAATTAATGAAAGATTTCTTTACTATGAGGCCATAATTCTAATTTTGCTTTATAAAGAAAAGAAAAGCCAGAACACAATATACATAGTAGGTTTGTTCATCCCCCTTTCACCCATATCTACTACTACAACAAACATCTACTTTCAGATAACCTGGCATCCTGATTCTAATCATCTATTGCTGACTGCCTTTAGTATGTTTCATTCATTCTCATTCATCCAGAAAACATTTCTTGCATATTAACTATGCACCAGGCATAGTCCTATGCTTTAGGAAAAGACAACCACCGGAAAATTCAAACCTTCATGGGGTTTACATTCTGAACTCATATCCTATTTCAAAAACAAGACTTTTATTCCTTTGGTATCCTTGTTCAACCCACACATATGAGGAATGTTAATAATTGCCACAGTAATATATAACAATTACTCTTCTATTTGCAACAAAAGAAAATGAGATTAGGGGAGAATGAACAATTTGTCTAAATCAAATAGCAGCAGACTTTCTGAACAAAAGCCTAAGAGAGATTTACTTTGGTCTCCCTGAGGTTAGTGGGAAATCCAATCTTTAAATTATAAAAATATTTTCTGTGCATTGGCAAAGGAAAATTAAATACAGATGAAAAGCTGGAGTATGCCATAATACCCTGAAATGTGTGTTGCATGTAAAGACTTAACAATTTTATCTTAAAATCTACAAATGTAAAGGATAATTAAAACTTCAGTCACATTAAGGTGTGTGTTTTTTTCCTTAGGTTAAATATTAGAGCAATTGGCATGTCAGAGAAGTTTTCAGGTACTTTTAAAATATTTCTTACTTATATTCCCTAAAGTAAAAGGAATAATTAACTGAAATCCAATTAGTGTAGACTTAGAACACCTGTTTCTGAAATCCTTTGAATAACTTTATCATATTATTATTTTTTCTTGGTCTTTGTTTTAAGATGAAACACATATCCCTATCCAGTTACTCTTAGGAGCTGAGAGATTTGCATATCACATGGAAGAAAAGTATCTGTTTGTAAAAGAAACTCGAAGATTAAAAAGACCAAAAGAGTTATGGATATAATAGAGCAGCTTCTGTTTCTTAACCCTCTTTTGACCAAAAGCCAATTTGTAAAACTTCTCAGTGCTGGAAAAAGAATTTAAAAGAGGGTGATATAGACCTCACCTTTTAAAAAATATTGGTAATAAGATCATTGTTTAAAATGCACACCAAAGAAGGAAATCATGCATTTTGATGGGGGAAAATATACGATATCTTATTTTTCAAATAGCCATGGAGAGAAATTCAGGTTTCACTGCGATACCAGGAATAGTAAACTATGGTCATTCTAAGGAATCAACAGGGGATCGAAGCAGAATAAATAGCTAACTGAAAAAGGCATCACCAATAGGGAAATGTATATGGAGAAGAAAGATGCAAAGTGGATAATAAACATAAAAAATATCAATCATTTCCATAAATGCCAGGATAAATTTTCTCATTAAACAAAAAAAGCATCTAATCAAGTTTAAAAGCAAAATCCAGTTATATGCTGGAGACCAAAAAAATCTTAGAGACTGGGAAATTAAAAGTCCATTTCTCACTAATCCTGGGCTCAAAAAAGAATTCAAAGGGAGGGTACAAACTATCTCAAAATCAGTGCAAAGGGAGATGATTCATAACAAAAACACAAACACCAAAAGCACCTTTTTAATAAAAAAGGCAGGCTGGTAAATGTTTCTGAGGAGAACGGCAAGGGAACTCTGATTCCTCTTCTGTGGCTTTGAGAAGTTACTTCCATTTCCAATTGCCATTTTAAGAAATTTCTTGCAATACCCAAGCACCCTGGCCTCATGATCCACAGCTGCAAATCCAGTTATACCCTCTGGGTGATCCCCCCCATTTCCCTTTAGCCAAATCCTTTGACCATTGCATTTATCATTCACCTTCCGAAGGTAAGAAAGGGAAGAGAGAAGCAAACTACAAGAATGTTCATCTCCCTAACTGCTCACGGCTCTGGAAGGAGTCGATGGGGGAATCGCTTAAAAGGAATGACTCAGATGAACTTCTGGGATACCAGTGCTTTAGTACCAGTAATGCTACATAGCCTTCATTTAGACCTCTTTCTATGTTCTTTTTTAAAATCTAAAGAAATAACCCTTAGAAAGAAAATTTATAGATAGGTGAATCAGAGCACGTGCCAAAATGTAGATGAAGATGATACAATAAAGCTTAAGTTAATGTTTAATTTTGTGAGGTAGCCAGAATGTATTGAATTTAAATGATATTTTTAATCTGGCAGAATCTGGAACCATAGTTTCTAATAGACATGTAATGTGAGCCAGTAATGTAATTTTAAATTCTCTAGTATCACACTGACTGGGTAGCTCAGTCAGTCAGAGCATCGGCCAGATACACCAAGGTTGTGGGTTCAATCCCCCAGTCAGGGCACATTAACAAGAATCAACCAATGAATGCATAAGAAAGTAAGTAGAACAAATCAGTGTTTCTCCCTCTCTCTCTCCCTCTCTCTAAAAATCTATTTTTAAAAAAATAAATAAATAATCTAGCAGACAAATGAAAAACAAGTAAAAAGAAACAGGTGATATTAATTTTAATTATGTATTTTATTATACTCATTATATCTCAAATATTATTTCAAAGTGTAATCAATATAAAAAGTGATTCATTAAAAACTGATTCATAAGATACTTTTTATTCTTTTTCACTATGTCTTCAAAATTCAGTATATATTTTAATTTGAAGCACATCTCACTTTGGACAGACCATATTTCGGTGCTTAATAGTCACATGTGCCTATCATATTAGAAAGCAGTAATTGGACATAGTTGAGAACACTCAGACATCTAGAGACCCAGCAGAAATTTATAGGCCGACCCCTCTAATTTATCAATAGACCATTTAAAATTCTATTTCTATGCATAACAAGCCTTCACAAAGAGAGTTTAAGCTACTGAACTGTTCATTAGATCCTTTTGTGGCCAAAGAAGTTTTCCCTGCCCTTGCAGAGTTTCCAATCAAAATATATAGATAAAACAGGGCAGAAAAATGTGCCAAATATGAAAAACAAGTTGAAAAGTAGTGTTTAGAATAGAATTTAAAAATAGCTTTAGGGAATTTATATTGATAAAGTATAGCAAAATTACACATAATTTATTTATGCAGTGGTTGCTGATCTAGTTTCTAGTCACACTTGGACTTTTAAGTGTCATTGGTAGAGCAACACTATTTTTTAACAGTGATGTTGTGCAGAATCTGGCCTATTTCTTTACGTTTATTCTTCCTTAAGCCTCTTGGTAAATTATATTTCAGTTATGTGATTCTAACATAAGGCTGGGTGTTATACACAAAATTCCTTATTGGTGCCTTTCCATAAATCAATGCTAATTTGATTTCTCCAGTTTGGCTTTATGCAGTCACCCTAAGAACCTAATTCATAGAACAGAAACACATGAATGCACTTGGTGGAGTCTTCTTTTATCTCTGGTGTGCTGATTTATCCACTGACTCACTGACCTGTTGTATGATAATTAATCTTCATCCTGAAACTTTCTACTTCACCTTAGAGCAGGCGCTCCGTGCTTTTATTCCCCTTGGCAAGAATTTTACTATTATGTGGCTATTGTTAATAATCCTTGAAAATCCTACTTAGCCTTGAATCCCTAACATGATACTTCCTGGTGAACTGCTTGGCGCTATGTTTCCCATCAAGACAAATACTTGAAAATTACTGACAATTAATAAAATTAGCCTGTTTAAGTTGTAAGTTTATAATAGAAATTTAGGCCTATTTCAGTCTGTGCATGTGACAAAAACAAGATCATCATGAAGAAAAAGAAAATATACTTTAAAAATTTCCCTCAATAATAATACAAATTTCAAACTTCTTGATTCATTTGAGATTTTTAGTTGCAATTGAATTTCATAGTCTGTGTATATACTAACATATTCTGCTAAAATCTGTCCTATATTTATAGATATACTCTCATTACATAGAATATATTAAGATATTACAAATATAACATCTTGGCTAATTCACTACTCATTATATCTACGTAAACTTTATAACAAATATTGACTTGGCTCATTTTCATACATTCTCATTTTGCCACATGTTCCAACACACTAAAAAGTAAAGTTTGAATTTTAATGCCCTACAACAATATTTTACTACATTCATATTTAAAGAGTAAAGAACTCATTGAAAGAATAATAAGCATATATCCTTTCCTATCCAAAGGGAAAATATAAATGGAAATGAATAGGGTAAAATAAATGTTTGTTTGATTACATACATTTTCCTAGTTGTTGAAACCAAGGCATACACTTAATCAAAAGGTACTGACTTCACAAAATAAATATCTTTTAAAAAATTATTTGAAAATGGGAAAATGTGCTATTTATTATAGAAAAAAATATATTATAATGGATGTTATAGTCACAGAAACTCTTGGGAGAGTGGAGGGAAAAATATTAATAACATCCTCTGCATGAAGAAAGAAGACACAAGCTAAGAAGATCTGACGGGACCCCAAGCCTGGTTGATCAGGTTGGTAGAAGGTAGGGTCAGATGCACAAAGAGGAGGCAAGGCAAGCTGGGTAAAAAGCCAATTAGGGGATTAAAGGGTAGGATTCTGAGTTCTGAAACACAGGGGTGATAATATAGGCAGCTTGGGAGAGAATTAAAATAAAGAAGTGATAACACTATTCAGTTGAGAGGGAAGGCTGTCAAAAATGTAAATAGGAATAAAAAGGTAAAACAATGAAGACAAAAAAACCTGACATTTAATCAAGGGTTATAGTAGCAGAAATTCAAAGAGAGGAAATGTGATGGTTTTATCTCTAAGTGTTCTGAAATCATTAACAGAGGACCAAGGCAGATGGGAAATTCCGTCCCTATTATATGAAGCCAAACGGACTGCAAAGGAGTAGAGACATATTACCCATTTCATTTCCTGGTTGCTTATCTTGAATCCATCATATTAGACAATCAAATCCTAATATCCACAATTAGATCTTTATTACAGAGGGTACTATGTTATTTAAAACAACATATTAAAGATAAACATGGTATTTGACAACTCTAAGAGTGTGGTATTTCAGAGTAGCATATTTAAGCTAGATAGTGTTAGAGTTTTCAATTGCTAATTTTTACTAAAATGTTTATGTACTCTAGCTTGCAAACACATTGCTCCATTCATTAAAATATTTTGCTGGGCCCAGCCCTGTGGCTCAGTTGGTTGGAGCTTTGTTATATACACCAAAAAGGTTGCTGGTTCTATCTGATCCTAAGGGCTCCTTTGGGAGGCAGCCAATGGATGTTTCTCTCTCTTCCCCATCACCTTTCTCTTCCTCCCTCCTTTCCTCCTTCTCTAAAAATCAATAAATATAACCTTGAGTGAGGATTAAAAAATATATTTTAATATATTTATAATATAAAAGTATATTAAATATATTTTGATATTAATATAAAAATATATTCACAAAAGTATCTTTTGAAATTAAAGCTTATTATTTAACGGGAAATTTGGCCTTTGGTTCATTTCCTAATACCTAACAAGTTGATGCTTTATTATTATTTACTTTTAGGAGGGAATCAAATTTTAAAGTCTTTTCTCTGCATGGCACCGTTCAACCACATATTAGAAAGAGACACATCTCTATGCATTATTCTATTAACTACTGAAACATAACACCAAAAAAAAACAAAAACAAAACTTTACAATTATAATTTTAGTTCTTGCTCTGACTAAATTCCAGATAACTTTTGTAATATAAAAATGTTTTCATTCAATCGGGATTCTAATTATTGATGGAACATATTTTTCAGTTAAAATTTAACAAAATAAATAATTTAGAAAAGGTCAGTGATGAAGATAAGCAGGGGAAAACTGTGACAAGGACACAAGTGTTTAAGTATTTAAAACTATTGTGTGGTGTATAGGCACACAGAAGTCTAAAAGAAGTCAAAATTTAAACTTCATCTTAATAACAAAGGAGTGGCTGTTGGGGAGTCAAAGTAAAGGAGCTTAAAACTTCACATGATCAGAGATGCTAGTCATGGGAAGTGAAGGTGTTGCTTAGAGGGTGGTGGTGACAGCAAAGAGAAAACAAGCAATAGAAATTAAGAGCCTAATTTCTTCAAAATAAACAAAAGAAAATCACAAAATCAAAGAATATAACTCCTCCAAAGTACAATCTATTAAATAAAGTACATTGCATGAAATTAACAGAAAAGAACACACACGAGCTAATCGAGAAAGCTACTTACATTTACCACTCATGTTTAAATATACCTGTTATTACTGGAAAAGTGAAGCATAAGAATTTTAAAAGTCAATCAAAAATATCAGAAATATTCATCAATCTATTATAAGAACAAAATTTAAAAATGAGAATAAAAATGTTTTAGCTGATTAAATTTCTCCCCCAAAAAACCAAGAAGCAGAGAAAAACTATAATCCAACACCCTAATCAGAAATAAGTAGTCTTAAAAACACTTTCAGATATTAAAGAATAACCTTCAAATCATAAGTTTGAAGACTTACAAGTGTGAAAAAAATGTAAAACAAGAGTTAAACAACATCAGAAAAGATCAGAATAAAAAGACAGTCATCTCAGAAATAAGGGCTAATTTAAAACATGACTAAGGTAGAATATATTTGACAGAAAAATTACTAAAGAGCACTTAGGAGAGGAGTAAAAATAACCAAGAGAACAAAAATTAAAAGAAGAGATAAAAAGGCCAAAAAAGAGATATGTAGAAAATAGGAAGAAAATATCCAATACACATATAATTGGAGTCCATGGGGGGAGGGGGGGGGACGACACCAAACCAATAGAATAAGACCAATATATAAAACTATAATCCAAATAATCTTTCCAGAAATAAAAGAAGACATTAACCTCTATATTGAAAGGGCCTATGACACACTTAGAAAAGTTGACCCAGAATGGTCAACTTAACGAAAACAATTCTTCAGCGTCTCTAAACAAAAACATTAAGAAATTTACAAAAGAAAGAATATAAGGTTGGAATAAGAATTTTCACAGCAAAATAACAGCAAAGCAATATTTCTAAGAAATTCAGAGCACTAAAATGTAAGCTACACATTTATACATACACTGAAAGTATCCTTAAAATATAAAGTCTATATAAAAACAGTTTTAAGTATGCAGGCTCTCAAGGGATGCTATGCCCAGAAGCCCAGCTCTGGTAATCTACTGGAAGAGATGCTTCATCCAACACAGAAGCATCTGTGGAAAAGTCACAGATAATAATTTAGTATATTTAGCAGCAGAACTAAGATGAAAAACAAAATAAAGCAAAACAAGTGAATAAATATATAAGAATGTAAATGTTACATGTTCTGACAAATATAAATAATGCAAGTAACAAATGAAAGAAGGAAAAAAAGGAAAAGACAGTATTTTGATCACTAAATACAAAATAGGAGGGAATAAAAGAATGTTTCATTTAAAGCTAAAAACCTGAAATAGGAGCTAAATACTGTATATATAATACAAATTTGAAATAAATATAACAAAATATGCATTTGCTTAACCACATATGTAAAAAAATAATATGAGAGATGAGATAAATATCAGTTATATCAATAAGTGTTTATTTTGGTGGCCATCATAAATAACATTTCTCTGTCATTCTGCATTCTAATTATTAATTTTTAATACATGGAGGACATTAATTTGTGTCTATTATATCTCTTTCTTTGTACTATGCTAAATTCATTTGCTTTTGGTTTTGGTTTAATCATTGAATTCTCCTGATGTTTACATTTATACTATCATGTCATTTTCAAATAGGCTGTTTTAATTTTTCTTTTCTATTCTTATGTCTCCAATTGTTTCTTCTTACCTGATTTAATTGATTAATACCTCAAATGCAAGGTTGTGATTGAAGATAGTGAAATTATCTGCACTGTTCCTGGCCATAGATTAGAGGGAATGTCTTCAGTTTTTTTTATTAACTCAATTAAGAAATTAAGTTAGATATTGGCTTCAGGATACACACACACACACACACACACACACACACACATATATATGCTAATAAATATATACTTTAATAATACATATACTTTAGTGTACTATACATTGTATTTAAGTACAATATAAAGTAACATACTATATTAGTATACATATATAATATTTAATGTGTGAGTCATATAAATTTTTTGTATATTGTTTTTGTTTATTTGATTGTTTTTAAAATTTTTCAATTACAGTTGACATTTAATATTATTTTTGTTTAGTTTCAGGTGTACAGCATGTGCTTAGATATTTATATAATTTATGAAATATAAATTCTTTATAGAATCAAAAATAAAATATGAAATACAAAATCACTAAATTTGAAAACAAATAGACACAAATTAATTTAATTGTGTATCAGGTTTGTAACATAATGTGTATATATTTTGTGGGTGCTGGAGGATGCACTAAATGAATAAATACATTAGTGTCGTTGAGAGTCAGGATTCTGTCTGTGGGAAAAGTAATATTCAAACATGGATTAGGGAAAGTATGACAGAACCATGCAATGTAGCTATAAGAAAACGACATGGATATAGATGTAGATATAGCTAAATTTACCTATCCACATATGTACACACATATTTTTTTCTAGCTCTATCCCATGAAAGTGCGTAGAGATTATGCTCACCATGAACCCAGATTTTGATTTCTAAATACAAATCCCCACTAAAAGGAACTAGAGATCTTTGGAGAAAGATCTAGGTTGATTCTAGGTCTTAGACAGGGAAAGTATAAGGTAAGCTTGTAATTTCTTGCTGAGCTAAAAAGCAAGGAAGTAAAACAAATGTACAGAGGAGAAGAAAGCTCTTTCTTAAATGTAAATGAATGATATAAATAGAAAATCATCACTTTGCAAGCACTAATGTAATAACTAATCATGAATGCTAAAAATATTGAAATTTTGTTGAGTACAAGATATTCGTGCAGTCTCAAAGTATCACCCACAGTTATCAATTGCAAGAGAAAAGGGTATCTTCACAATGGATGAACCTCAGTGATCCCACCTTAATCAAATAATTAAAATTAATGTCATCACTAATGAAACAAGTCAATATTATATGCCTCCTGACATAATATACCGAGGACACTTGATCATCTATGCAGTATTCTTGAAAAAATTCTAAACTTGATTCCAATAATATAGAAATAATCATAGGAAATTATAATAAAAAAAAATACTGTCCTGGACTTTTCAAAAGTCTCAGTCATGAAAAATAATCTAGGGAATGTTATAGATTTTTAAAAGTTGTTGAAAAATAAAACTTATATAAAGGATATTAATTGGATAATTGGGAAACTTATATGGGCTAATATCAGTTATATTACTGCATCAATGTTATATATTTTGGATGTGGCAACAGCATTATAAGGTTATAAAGATGGTTATAAATAAGGTTATGAATGAGAATGTCCTTGTTTTAAGGAGACAGATGTGGAAGTATTTAGGGGTGAATTACTGTGATATCTGCAACTGAGTTTCTAATGGTCCAAGAAATGTACATCTATATATGAAAGAGAGGTTGCAAATGTAGTGAGTTGGTAACAGCAGGTGAATCTAGTTAAAGAGCATATGAGTGTTAATTATTTAATTTTTTGGTTATCTATAAGTTTAAAATTTTGAAAAATAAAAACAGGAATCATAATATAATACAGTCAGATTATTTAATAGTCTTTTATCACCTAAACAGAAATAATTAATAAGGAAGCATGAACCATTTGTTTATCAACTCACTATTTCTATATGAAAAAGATATTCCTATCAGAAATAGAAATACAGTTTTCTCATATATTGTCCTCATCTACCAAATATGGATAGTAATTCTCAAGAATGTTCACTCTTGGGTTAATTTGACAAGTGTATCGTAGATTTTGGAGTAAAGAGAAGTTGGACTAGAGTCATAATTTTAATGTTGCAAAATCACAACTTAACTTCCTCATTGGCATCATGGAATCCTGGCTTCAAGCCCCACCTCTACTACTCACTAGATATGGAGTTACCATCTAACTTACCCAGACTTCACATTTCTTATCTGTAATATGTAACTATGCACATCTAGTTCATTCCTGGCTCTGAAAGATTTTAGGTTAAATAATAGACACCATATAATAGCACAATGTCTGGCCAAATTAGGGCTTCATAAGTGTTAGCTGAATCTGAATCTGGTATGATCTAAGAAAATCAATAGTGTAACTTGTTTTTGACACTTGAACTTGGTTTTTTCTATATTATTATTGTCATTGGTGATGTCTGCAAAAAGAGAATATGTTGAATTTTATGAGTATATATTTCCCAAAGAGACACATCTCCATTAAAATTTGCATAAAATGACAGTTCTCAAAAAAGCACAAGGCTATATATAAACCAATAAGAAACTCTCATCCACAATTGATCCACAAGTAGGTTTTTAATTAATGTATTTTCTAATGGTTATTCATCTGTGACATTGGTACTATGAAAATTAAAACATTAGAAAACATTCCAAATATATAAATACAGCTAAAATTGATTTTACCTCTTGTAATTCCCTTTTCTTACAGAAATGGACCCAGCTTATCAAAACCAAGTCATCTCATACATGAATGAAGCAGATGATAATCTGTGCATCATATTTTGAGAAATTCTGTGGCAGAAAGATCCCCAGTGCCCTTATCCTAAAGATGACAAAAAGATGCTAACAGTGGATAGCCCTACAAAAAAGACCAGCAGTTGAAAAGTCCCTCCCACCTTCAAAAATATCTTAATTATTTGCATGTCCTTTAAAAATGCTCCATTGGGAAAAGGTACATAAAAGGAACAGTGGGCATGAGATGAAGGCAAACACTCTAATTCACTATTTTTCCAGAAGCTAAGCCACATCACATAAACCAAAGAATATAGAACCAAATAGGACATCTTGGATAGCTGAGCTGCAGAAAAGCCCCTTTCTCCCACCTATTCATTCTAAACACACACCAGTCCTTGTTTACAATGATTGATTTGTTCAGATGTTTTATTTTATAGTTGAGGAAGAAGAGAAAAGTTTATTTGGGACTAGAAGCCACTGAGTCATGGGAGACAAGAATAGTGATGGAGACGGCATCTATTCCCTGCCTGACCCATCCAGGTGTGAGTGCCTGTGGTTCCAGAGGTAAAGGTTAGAAAGTGATAGAACTGACTGATGAGAGATTTACTATAATTCTTAGAAGGCTGAAGAGACAGAAGCCGCTGGAGTGTTTCCATGAGAGTCTTTGTGTAATTCTTAGCACAAGTGAAATTCTGAGCTGGGGGAAAAGCCTTTCTCTCTGATGTGTCGTCGTCGTCCCCCCCCCCCGCTCACCCTTCTGAGGGCACTCTGAGGGCTGGCAGCTTTGTGGGCAGCCACACCTGGGGAGACAGAAGGGCCACTGACAGCCTAGGCAGGAGCTGCAGCTCCGTGGAGCAGGTCTGTGGGTAAGGACTACATCAATGGAGAACAACACAGAAGAGAAAGAATATCCAGTCACGTGGGAATAAATGGGATTTTAAGCACACGTGAAGTCCCTGTCCCTTTAATTTAAATCATATGCTGACACTGGATCATTCTTACTTATAGAACTCTTCTATTATTTTCAAAAAAATTATTTTAATCAAAAATCTTCAGAGATTTCTATAAGATAAAGACAACATCCCAATCACAGCCTTCCAAAATGTACCCTCATCTAATTTCCACTGATTTTCTATAAGAATCTCTGCTACAGTCAATATTCCCCAAGTATGTTTGCTAATCACTCTTTCCTTGCAGCTCCTTATTTTTGATAAAAGTATATCATTTTATGAATTTGGTATAGCCTCCTGCATCCTTTCCTGCCCTTTGAAATACAAACCAGGTCAAGTACCATTGGTTCCATAAACCTTCAACAAACCACATGGATCTACTGCTCCTCCCAAAATATACCACATATTCTGATATTATGCATTGCAAACTGGAAAAAAAGTCTTGAGACTTCATCGATTATATATTGTTTGGGAACATCCTTTCTTCTGTAGTCTGATTTTATATTTCACCATTGTATTTTATTTTTGTCTGCTTTCCCAATTCAGAAAGTAAGTTTCTTGATGACAGGTCTGTGTTCTTTTTATCTTTGCATTTTCCACAGTGCTTAGCAAGGATAGGTCCTCCATGAATATTTTTAGTGGAGATATTGGTTCATTAAACCAGCAGGGTATGGAGAAAAAAACAGATGGAATATTTGGGTTGACAACTGCACGGCATTTTGTGATGTCACCCTTTTTCCTCTGTCGAGAAAAGTCTCTTTTAATTTTTAATCTTAAGTTTCTAACCATTGAGGTAAAGTCAAATCAGCAGGCCACAGTCTGGTGGCATTTAACAGCAAAAATTTTCCCAATACACAAGCAAGATTATCACGGATAAAAGGTTCACAGCCACCTCTGCTTTCATCAGAATATATGACTGACTATAAGGTGGACTCTGTCTAAATAATGCACCATGATGTTTTCATTCTCCATTATGAATAATTTTAAAGAAATTTGCCAGAAAACTAATGGTCTAAGTTCTTTATCTTTAAAATGTATGTTTATGTACTAAAATAGACTTTTCTCCAAGTTTTTCAATTAGCGACCGCGATGGCAGAAAGACCAAAATGTTTTGCTTGGTCTTCTGCATCTTTATTTACTAAGGATCAAAATTAAAGTTATCACAGCAAAACCACCAGCAGCTTATAACTCCTACTTATACAACACAGTAAAAAATTATTAAGAACTGATCGTTATTAACATGAAATTACAGGATGTTTAAACATTCTCGTGTGAGTCAAAAAACATTGTTTTCTCATATGAAAACTCACATCTCTTTTACTACTTTACTAATACATTAATGTTATAAAAATGTACAATAGGAAGAAATCTCTTTATCAATAGCATGAGAAATCAGCCTCATGTTCAATTCAACGCATTTCAGGACAAAAAGAAACCACCGATCACTGACCTCCAGTGCAAGAGAAATTAAGCAGAAAGAGTGGCCTCCAATGTTTTTTAAAACAATATAGAAAACTGGATGGGTGGGGAAGGAGAGCAAAGAGTTGATTCGCATGACCAGGGTGAAACGAAAAAACAAACATTATAGTTGCAAGAACATATATTCCATAACAAGTTCTTAAGACTCCCAGGTGCAACATCAGCAGCGCTCGAGTCTCGATTTTTATTGTAATCTTGTGGCTTTTTATTTGTAACTTATATGAAAAGAATCATATTGATTGGGGCAGATTTAACTCAGTAAAACCTATTCTACTGAGATTGTCTGTGCTAGGTGATTTTATCAAGTTCTCTTTTGGTTTCATTTTCTGCCTCATCCCTACTCCCAGGGGAGGCTGCAGCCCAGCTTGCAGAGCAAATTGCCCTAAATTGAGTTCTTTCTCTGGCATAGACAGGCCTGCCTTTGGCTCCTCGGCTTGAAAACTTTATGCATTCTTTTTCCCTTCTTCCTTAACAATCCCCTTCCCTTTTTCCAATTAAAATGGAGAAGTTTGCACCAGTACCTGCTCCCAATTAAATGAATACTGCATTACCAGCCGCACTCCCCGAGCTTCTTTACCCTCCCTTCATTAGCCTTATTCCTCTGAGGCTGCCTGGCCGTCTGCCAGGGACTTATGGCAAGAATTCAAAATCTTGCACACTTTATCCCCTCCAAATCATTCTTGAATATAAGCAGTCTGCTCCTTAGGCCCAGCATGAGAAATCCAAGAACGTGTTCAAAACGGATAGGGGGTGGGGAGGGAGAGAAGAGAAAAATGATTTATTTAAAAGGCTAAAAGCCTATGCAAAGAAAGACAAGCTAAGAGAGGTTAAGCTTCCCAGTTAATTGACCTTAGTTTCTTTTTTAAAAGCCTGAGTAAAAGAACAACAAATGACAGTTCGATAGCCTTGCTTTGTTTCTGAGCACCTTCATGCCTACAGGAAATACATCATCATCTTCACACCTCAGGCACACCGACTCCCCAACACACATTATGTACCAGGATGGAAAAAAACCAACCTCAGAAACTTAAGCAACTGTTTTTTGGTATAAAGATCAACATGGAATTTTCCAACAAATACGAGTGCTATCGGGCCATTGCATCAGCCATTCTCAACTGACACTTGGCATCAGTGTGCATCAAGCTGTCATAAATGATGACCCAGGTGTCAGGCCACAGAAACAAATGGGCACTCCGTGTGCCTCCACTGCTCTCTGAAACTGTGCAAACTCCGTTTACAGAGCCTTTAAACACACTTTAGCCAAATATGTAATCAAATCCTAGTTCTGAGTAATGTCTGTGTGACCTTGGGCAAGTTATTTAACTTCTCTGAGCTTTGTGGTCATTTTAAAATAGAAATAATAATTGTCTCTGGTGCCAAATGCTGTTTTATGGACTAAGTAGAGTATGTAAACCACATAGCACAATCCTTGGCACATGGTACATAGCTAGTGTAAACTCATTATTATTGCTACAAGTATTGCTAGTAAGCAAAAATACACCAGATGATCTGACAGAACTTTTGGAGCTTTTCCCAGAATATCACAAGGGCCAAGGACAATTTATAGATGATTTTTAATTTTAAAAAAACTATAGAAATGTGCAACTGGAATCCCAGAAGCAGGCCCCTGTTTGGGACAGACCCCAACACAGTGATGGCATCCACTAAGGTCATTGTTAGAAACCATATCATTTACTGGTAATTATAAGTCATCAAATTCTTGAAGCACATTAGAAAATATATAGTCATTGTTGAATTTTTCTAAGGACAATAAGTGATTGAACACTTTAAAACAGACATCATTGAAATCAATTCATTTCAATTCTGAGAATTAACATGGAATTTGGTTTAGTACCTAGTGAGAAACTTCCAAGGTATGCTTATGACAGTTTACTAGTTTAAAAGAACAGAAAAACAGTGCAAAAGCCATAATTACTCAATCTTTTAAAGTAATAACATTGATGAAATGACAAAAAGAAAAATTTATATTTATGAAAGGGGAAAATATCATAAACACATTTGTGCTGACCATTTTCATCTCCTACAACAGATACAATTCTTTCTGTACACAAGCTGCAAGATTATTTCCTAATTTGTAAGAAATACACTGTGTTGTCTGAGAAACCCAAGGCAGCAGACATACTCTCAATACTGGAAGGTACTTTATAAATAACATTTTATTCATCAAATCCAAGTCCAATTTTCCATAGCATTTTGAACAATTTTAGGAATGCAAACACTGGAATCAGAGAGCTGGAACTACATTCTAGCCTCACCTTTTGCTTGCTATGCAACCTCTAGAAAGTTACTTAAGTTCTCAGACCCTCAATTTTGTCAAATATAAAATAGGGCTAATAACACTTTCAATGTTATGTCATTGTAAAATTACAGTTAAAATGCTTTAATTTGAGCCATAAAAATCTCTATACTTTTTATTTATTTATTTATTTATTTATTTATTTATTTATTTATTTATTTATTTATTTTTAATTCTCACCCAAGGATATGTTTGGGTTTTTTAAATTGATTTTAGAGAGAGAAGAAAGGAGAGAGAAACATCAATGTGAGAGAAACATCAATTGGTTGCACCCTGACCAAGGATAGAACCCACAACCTAGGTATGTGCCCTGACCAGGAATCAAACCTGAAACCTTTTGGGGTATGGTACAGTGCTCCAACCAACTGAACCACCTGACCAGGGCCCGAGTTCTATACTTTCTTCATCATCATCATCATTCTCATCATCATCGCTATCATTTTGTCATCATCAGTAAGTTTTTTATTATTCAAACAGTAGTTCTTAAAATGGGAAAAGAATATGAAATATGAAGCAAGAGATTTTGAAATATACTATTCAGTCTATGAAATGTTGGTGGAACTGCAATGAACCCAATGGAGGTAGCACAAACTCACTGGTTCAGATTATGTGTACTTGAGGAAAGCTGTATTGGGATGCTTTTTAGAGATAGTAGTTTTAAGGGATGAACTGGGAAATCTATTACATCCAGGAAGTTACCTAAATTGTTGTTTAACAAAAAGACAGAATTACATACACTTGCACATAAGATATAAATAAGGTTACATAGCAATAGCAGAGCCAGGACTTAAGCTCAGGTCTGCCAATTCCAGGTAAACATTTCTCAGGTGATCTTTATACTCATAATTTAGAGATGTCATATTGCCCGGTTACATGAGAAAAAAAATCTCATTGGAGAGTACGAAATTTTCCACTGTTGTACTATCACAGTCATTTTAAAATAACAAAATTAACTTTAAATAAAAATTTACTCTAAAACTTACGTGTCATAGGTATATCCCGTTATACCTGCCTTCCTCTTATAGATCCTGTCTTGATTAAGAGCACTGCCATCCATTCATCCCAGAAACAGGGAGCCATACTGATATTTTCCCCCTCAATAAGTCACTTGTACTAATAATTATATTTTCATAACATTGACTAAAGCTGAATAGTCCCCTCAATCTTCGTTGATACTGCCTTAATTCAAGACCTCATTGTCTTATGCATGAACTCCTAAAATGGTCTCCCAAAAAGTCTCCTGTATCCTAGCTTTCCCTCCCACTCCTCATTCCACATTCCACTTTCCACTCCACATTTCATCAAAATGATCCTCCTAACAGTCTGACTGTGCTACTACCCAACTGAAACCTTCGATCTCATGTCAGATTGTCCTCAGCCAGGCCCCTAGATGCCTGTCTGTCATTCCCATGACCTCTGTGTGTCAGCCATTCACCTGTTCATCTTTGCGTTTTGTCCTTTAGTAATGCCACTATTTTCCTCCAGTCCTTAATGCCATTATTTTTCCCACCCCACCCGAATATCTCATTAATGCTTGAAAAGAAATTTCTATGTAAGTTCTACAGGCCCATTAGGTGAAGTTTGAGTTAGTTACGGTGAGAAGTATGTTAAAATCTTTTTGGATTGTGGGCTTGTCAATCTTCCATGAAGTGATGTCCATTTATCCTTTATATATTTATAATATTATCAACTATATTCAATTTTTAAATATACAAACATATATTTTTCATTTAATTTTATATTAGTTTAAAATCTATTTTGTGCAAAAATTATAGTTACAGAAGTTTTCTTTTGGTTAGTATTTATCTGGGATAATTTTACCACTCTTTTATATTTGCTATGTTTTCAGCATGAATCTTTAAATAGCATACAAGTGGTATTTTTAAAATTTAGTCCAATCATTTTTGTTTTCTAATAGCAGAGTTAACTCAATTTTTATTAATTGGGACTACTGACCTATTTGAATTCATTTCACTTAATTCATGTACCTGAGACTGCCTTATTTACTTCTGTCTCTTTTTTCCTTCTCTGTCTCTTTAATTCCTTCAAGAAGCATTTCCTGAGCAACTACGATATTCCAGACATCGGAGAGCAGGGTTGAAGGAAACAGACAGGGCCCTTGCTCTTAGTGGGAGGGGGGAAAAAAATGGATAAGTAAACAGTTGAATAGTAATATAAATAGGGAATAATAAACATATAAAAATTTATGTTCTATTCTTATTATCTTTACTTTTTCAGAAGCTCATTTTTTCTGACCATACAAGAGTAGCCTTGTAATGGTCTATCCTCCTATTGCTCTCCTGATCTATCTTCCTCACTAATATTCTTAGGTTGTAGTTCAAATATTACTATTCTCTAGCTTAAAACCTTCAGTGTTTCCCCATTAACTGCTTTACTGAGCAAAAATACCTTAGCCTACATGGAGAGTACTCTATAAAATGGCTCAACCTACATATTCTAGCTCTTTCTTCCATATATCCTTATATGTCCTCTACTCTATACTCTAACCAAATAAACTCATTACTTCCTATTACCAAACACATCAATTTACTATTTTTCTGCTTTATACTCTAATTTTACATCTTTTCTCATTGGATTCTCTCTCCTTTGCAACATTCTTCAAAGCATATTTGAAATGCTACTTTCCCTCAAAATACCCTTCATGATTCCATATGTTTGTGAGGTTTCCCTCTTTTGAATTACATAGTACTCATTGTTTTTTACCTTTTCATAGGGCGGCATCTTATAATTTTAAATTTATTATAATGTAAGCTTCTTAAGGGCCAGATTTTTTCTGACTCATTTTAATTTTCCAAATAGTGCTAAGTACAATTTTCTGAAGATAACACAGGAGAGTAAATAACTCTTGAATTAAGTTAACAATTGTATCTAAGCCTGGCCACCATCTATGCCATTCATCTTATCCTAACAGGCAAGAATGTTGGGATAAGTGCCCATAAATGACCAACATATCAAAAGACATTTTCTGTCTTTCTCAAGAATACTGTTTGAAAAGTAAAACACCTCAAATGATCAAAGAACCTCAGTTAAATTATAAAAATTAAGCAAAAGAAATATACTGAAATATATCTTTACTCAGTTTGTGATAAGTAAAAGTATGTCTTGCTTCTTGGAAGCAGGGAGATAGAAAGAGGAGAAGAGGAAAATAATGGAGAGTAATTCCTTTAAATATGAGATGTTAGGAGCCCCTTGAATAGGTGAGTAAATTATTAACATAGTAATCCAGCATTTTTCAGTAAACATCTGCGAACCACCTACTACATGCTAGCACTGTGCTAATTCAAGGACTACAAAGGTGAATAAGGCTTAATATTTTACTTCAAGTAGCTGAGGCTTAGTGAGAAAAAGATAAATAAACAGCTAGTTAGAGGAAAATGTAGTAAGTGTTACAACAGAAAGATCTGCAAAGTGCAACACAAAAGCTCAGGCAGGAGGCTTAGTAGAGGTATCAGGTGAATTAGCTCTTCTACTGAGAAAACAGCATGAGAGCTGGGAAGGACAGTCCTTTATGTTTTCAGAGTATTCATGCCCTCTTCCACTTGCAGACATTATCATGGTAAACTGGTAATATTTTAAATAGTATTAATGTCACATCATAGAGATATCACTATCTTTTGCTTATACTCTTTAAGATAGTTTATGAACTTCTGAGTAAGCACGGCAGTGGATGCATGTATTAATGTGTTCCTCCTCCTTGCAAAACCACACCAAACTCACAATGAAAGAATTTTAAAACTTATACACCCATAAGGATGAAAAGAATAGTAGTGGAAAAAATACAAATAATCAATATCAAATACTTTTCTAAAATGTTGGGAGATAGATGGATGAGGAATGACTGCTTAGCAAACCAGATAAAGCTAAAACCTCAACTTGAATTAAAGGAAGCTAATACAAAGTTGACAATTTTACCTCAAAATTTAGGAAGTCTCAGGATATGGAAACACCAGGTATCTCTTAAGGTGAGATGTTATTTGAGTCTGCAAATATAGTGGGGAAGGGGTGTATGACTAAAACAGTTAGTTGAAAGTTTACCTAAGAAACAATTAGATGTCAGATCCCTTCCCTGATCCCAACAGGTTAGAGGTTTACACTCTGTAGAGGTACGTACAGCAAATACAGGATAAGATGTTCTGTTGAGTAATAGAGATGAAATGCAAACCCCTGTACTGAACAGCGAGACCTGCAGATCACTTCCCAGTTCAGTTCCCAGAACACAGACCACTAGGTTTTTCCACCCTTCAAGCATAAAATTGGACAAGTCCTCTGAAGAGAAGCTGAAAGGCCCAGAGAAAATATGTACATATATGAGATTTAAGGTTTCTATTAAAATGATCTTATCACACCATAATAAATCTCACCAATATCTCCCCATTATAAAATACAGAGAGACAGTCAAAATATGTGGATAAATCTTCTAGAAGAAAGAGAGAAAACAAAACATAGATTCTGGAATCTGAAAGAGTCATGTTTCTGGATAGAAATATGAAAACTAAAAGATAATAAAGGGAAGTCTTCAAGGTTTTGAGGAAAAGTCATCTCCAATCTAAAATTCAGAAGCTAGTCAAAGTACTTATAGAATCTAAGTACAATCAAGTGTAATTATAGAATAAGGGTATTCTGGTACATTCAGAAGTCACAAAAAATTTATATCCTATGTATGCCTTTCAGGAATCTTCTGGAAAATGAACTCCATTGAAAAGTCAGCAATAAACCAGGAAAGAAATTCAGGAAACAGGGAGCCAGCCCAGGAAAAAGATAAAGGGAAAGTTCTAGAATGATGGTGAAGGCTCTAGGATGGATATTTGCAAGAAAAAAAAAAAATCTCTAAAATAATTAAAAGGGAAACTGATTCACTTAACATAGATGTGTCTATCAGAACAGGGAATGCCTGTGGAAGGTAAATGCAATATAGCTGATGTATTAACATGGAAAGGAGTGATAGCTGAAGAATAAACACACTGATTATCAAAGGGAGAGGGACTTGAAATTTTAAAAATGTGATTCAGTATATGCAATGACTGATCTGAGAAAAAATGCCATCACTTCCTAATTTTAAAGCATGGTTGCAGGAAACTCTGAGAGGAAATATTTAAAATCAACTCCATTGACAAAGTTTTGCTGATTGATTTATGTGAAATGCTCTTAAAATACACTGACATGTTTCTTCAATGACAGCTAGATTATATAAAAAGGATCGTTGCTTGTTGGAGGTGTCTGTACCTGATTCTAATTACTGAACTAAATGTCATAGGTAAGCCTCTCTCTTTAAAAAAGTGAAGCAAAATAAGAGAATGAACTGTCATGTTTAACCTTCCACCTAAAATTAAAACTGGCTAGAAATTAAAATTCTTGCCATAACTGCTAGGTCCCCTGAAACTCCACAGAATACTTACAATAAAACTTTAACTTGAGGTAGTCCGAGTGGCTAACTGTTCCCTGCAACAATCCCTAATTGGTATGTGTAATAAAACATAATAGAACAAGATTTCATGGAGCACTTCCTCAGCTCTAGCTATTTAGTGATTGTTCTTTAATCAAGAGTTCTTGATTACATTTTCATTCCTACAGGAAGAGTCTGCAAATATAAAAAGGAGCACGTTCTTCCTCACCTCAATCTAGCCTCAATTCAAATCTTGAATTTAACTCAGAGTCATGTCCCCCAAAGCCTTTCTGGACAAAGAATGAGCTTGCAGTCACACATAAGACACCTCCAAGGAAGATATTTTCTAATCTTAACCAAACACTGCTCTTCCCTTCTCAGGCTGAAACTACAGGATAAGTTCATTCCAATACAACAACCATTACAAAATCATTTTAGAAGACCCTTAGCAACAGCAAAATTGACCTCATTCTCTCAGTGGACTTACATACTTTGTGTACAGGCTCAGGACATAAGGGGTCAAAACCATCTCTAATGCTATCTGACACATTGGAGATGAACCAGGTTCCACAGGGGTGTATGCACCAAGGATCTGTAGAAGCTAAATGACAAAATACTAACATCTCCAGATTCTGTCTGTGCAGATACAGGAGCAACTCTTGATTTTAAAACTCTGAGTGTGCTGTCAAGAGGCTAAAGTCCTTTTTTTTTTTTTTTTGGTTACTTTTTATTATCCTTCAAGATTGAAACAAAAAATAGCATCATATTCTGAAACCAGTTTTTCCATATCAAAAACTTAACTTCTCTGTAATTTGTTCATGTTAGCCTCAGTTTTCAAGAGGGATAAAATGTCAGACAGGATGTTGGTTTCTTATGAAGACTGATTCAAACATTTCATGAATTTTATAACTAGAACTTTAACTCATTACAGAAAGAACATCTTAATGCCATCTAACATGGTGCATGAGAAAACAAGCTTTTAAGCGAAATACGCCAGTCAGAGAAAGACAAGTATCACATGATCTCACTCATATGTGTAATATAATGAACAAAATAAACAGATGAACAAAGTAGATCCAGAGACATAGAAGCGTGGAACAGACTGAGGGATCTCAGAGGGAAGGTGGGGGTGGGAGAGGGGCTGGGGGAGATTAATCAAAGAACTTATATGCTTAAAAGCATAACCCTCGGACACAGACAACAGTGTGGGGAAGGCCTGGGGTGGGGTGGATGCAGGGTGGAGGGGATCAATGGGGGGAAAAGGAAGACATCTCTAATATTTTCAACAATAAAGATAAAATTAGAAAAAAAAAGAAAAAGAAAACAAGCTTTGAAGAGTTAGTGTCACCTGAGTTGGAGTCAAGTTTCTTAAAGGTAAAATGGAGCTAATACTAACACCTACTTCATGATGGGGATTTTAGAATTAAACTTAGCATAGTGCCTGACACATAATGTTTAAAAAAATGAGATTTATTATTTTAATTATTATTCTCCATTCAGTCAAAATTTACATATACTTAAAAACCATCTTTATTACTTCCTTTGCAGGTATTCACCCCCTTTTAATTAATGAAGGCAGTTATTGTAGAAGATTGCCCCACAGTCAAAGGAGAAAAGCAGAAAGGTTTAATGGTGGGACAAAGAAATTTCAACAAGCCCAGGGAATACCTTAGTACCAACATAAAAAATCAGTAACAGAGTCCCCAGAAACAAAAACAAAACAATTGTACAGCACTATGCAACATCTGGTCAAAGTGTTAGGAGCTGCATTATGACCTATCAGTTCACTAGACTGGAACAGTAGACTCCTTAGTTCTGCTTGGCCTGTGTGTCCCCAAAATCAGAATCAAAGAAAATATCTATGATTAATTTGTTTTAATGCAATCTGAGGAAGTATGATCAGGGGATAAGAGAAAGGAAACCAAAAGAGAGAAAATTAACACATGGACATACTATCAAGTCAGTGCCATTACGAGCAACTGGTTGCTTAATCTAGCAAGACTTTCTGAGAAGCCTTATGAAGCTGACTTCAGAATCATGTCTTGTAGAAAATTATAAAAATCAAAAAAAATGTCGTATAAGCATAAGGATGGACATAGAGATCCATGAAATAGAATTGAGAGTCCAGAACTAAACTCTATGGTCAATTCATTTTTAACAAGGATGCCAAGATGATTCAATTGGATGAAAAGGGACTTTTTAACAAATGGAGTTGAGACAAATAGTACCCATATGCAAAAGAATAAATTTGGAAGCCTACTTCATACAATACATCCAAATTAACTCAAAATGTGTCAAAGACATGAATGGAAGAGCTAAAACTCTAAAGCTTTTAGAAGAAACACTGGGGTAAATGTCCTTGACCTTAGATTTGGTAATATATTCTTAGATATTACACCAAAAGCACCATCAGGAAAGTGAAAAGACAACCCACAGAATAAGAGAATATTTGAAAATCATATATTTGATAAACAAACACAACGCAAGCACATACACAAAAATAAATGTTCAGAGCAGCACTATTCACAATAGCCAAAGAATGGAAGCAAACCAAATGTTCATCAACTGAAGAATGGATTAACAAAATATGACATATACATACAATGAAATATTTTGTTTATGAACTCCAACTTTTATTTTTTTGCTGAAGTAAATGATTATTGTATTAAATAAGATAATTTATTCATTCTTTCTTTAAAAAAGTCTTTACTTATTGAATCTAGTATCACATGCTAAGCACAAAATGCTGCATATTCAGGGTGACTAAGGTAGACACTTAATGCATCTCTACTTCATGAGAATATATAGTTTATTAGGGGAGACAGATACTATTAAAAGCCCACAATTTCATTATTTCATCATGTGATGGTGTTGGTTATTTTAACATCCTTACTTGGCAATAAATTGATAGTCTTATATTGGTCTCCCAATTTTTTTCTGGCCCATGAGGTACAGAAATTTTGAAATCACTGGAATTAGGATGTAAGAATAGGTAAAATAATCAAAACCAAAAAAAAAAAAAAAAGTAAAAAGGCAGGGTTTTTTTCATAAGGAAATGAGAGAAATAGCTTTCAGAAAGTAAAGAATGGTATAATCAGAATAGAATATTTTTATGTTCAAGATCTGCGTGGGTAGCAGTTTTTGCAGTGATAATCCTTAGAGTGCGACTAAGTAAATGAGCTGAAGCTTGCTGGACATAACTATGATTTGCATTGGACTTCTTGCATGCCAAAGGTGTTACATGTATTAATCATTACACCAGATAGATGAGACATACTATAATTATCATTCTACAGGTTAAAGAAATAAGACACAGACAGATTAAGAAACTTACCCAAGGTCACATAGCAAAAGGTGACTTAACCCAGCCTGTATTCAGCAGTCACTCTTTCAACTTCCATACCCTATTGCCTCCAACAAAGAAGGTCATTGGGATTATGGAAACCAAAGTACAGTGAGACGAGGGAAATAGATGGACCATCAGTATGATGGCTGGAAGAAGACTGGAGCAAACTACAAGATCCCCAATAAATATCAATCAATATACAGGAGACTTCTGGAGTTTGTAGGCTACTAGTAACCAGCATAGCTTGAATATAAATCAGAGCACCCCCAAAAACAGTGGAATATTTTCCCAGGAGCCAATGAGTTTATTTCTCACTTTCCAGAACTAATTAACTTTAGTGGCTTAGCATGTCTGGGAAATATGATTCAAAATGTAGTTTTATGGGAATTTGCTTTACAATAGTAATTCTACCTTAGCAAGAAAGTTGTAGACTGATCATTTTACTCCCACTATCAAACAGAAAAGATTCTCAGTTTCCCATCTCTATCAACAAGCTGGGAGGGACTTCATTACTTTTGTATATTTTTAAATCTAGCTATATCACTTTGGTCAATGTATCGTGGGAGATGGTATCTAGAATCAATTGGAATGGAGAGTAATTAACACATAAATCACCCTGTAACCATCAAATTGAATACATTTATGATTCTTTGATGTCCAAAGCCTAAACAAGTTATTTTTAAAATGGTATCTCTTAATTATTCATTAAAGACTATAATCTTTATTAATAGATGTTACTAGAAAGATATGAGTCTCCTTTCATGAACTGGTTTAACCCTCACGAAACCATATCCAGCCTTCTTTCTGTTCAACATCATCACATTCCACTTTTACTACATTTTCTACATTACTCCAAAACAGAAAGCAATTTTAAGCATTCTACTAAAAAACTGGTTACACTGCAATAATATATCATTCATAATTATTATTCAAATTTTATTTTTAGTGCTGAGAATAATAAGAACATTTATTTTTTGTGATCAATTGCTGCCTAATTTGCAAAACATATTAACCTCATAGTTATAATTTAACAATATATCTCACCAATTTCATCTGTTTCTCCAGCCCATAGCTATACATGTGTATTTTTAAATTATTTTCATGAAATACAACATACAGAGAAGTCCATAAATGGCTAAATGAATTATTATAAAGCAAAGCCCCATATAAGTACCTCCTAGGTCAAGAATCAGAATACTAATAACACCACTTGGAAAACTCCTTTTGAAATAATACCACTGAACAATGCTCATCAATGACCCCTAACCTGGAGGGAGCAAGATGGCGGCGCAGGTAACAGCCGCGCCCGCAGCCTCCTGCAGCCACATCAAAATTACAACTAAAACACAGAACAACAGTCACTCAGAGCCTCCTGAAATCTGGCTGCACAGAAGCCCCACAACCAGGGAGCTGAAGAAGCACCGAGACCGGGAGGAGGGGCGGAGACGCGGGCGGATCGGGGCTGAATCCTGGAGAAGTGGCCTCGGGCCCACACCCGGTGCCGCGGTTGAAACCCGGGAGGGAATCTCAGCAGTGGGGGTTTCCCGAAGGAGCGAGGGGTCCCAGCCCCACAGCAGGCCCCAGCCCAGGGGTCCAGGGTCAGGAAGAGACGTCCCCACAACTCCGGGCTGTGAAACCAGCGGGGACTGTCCCTGAGGGTCGCGGAGGCTGCGGGAGCCCCAGCAGCTCCTCTAAAGGGCCCGGCACGGACTCACTTGGACGCTCCCTCTGAGCCCAGCACCGCGCAGCAGCCTGAAAGGACCTGGGACACTCAGGGAGGGACTAACCTGCCTGAAGTCGGGTCAAGAGGTGGAGGGGCGGCTTCCTCCCGGGCAGAAGGGCTGGCAGAGGCCATGGCTCCTTTGGCGAGTCTGCCCCGCACACAGCCGGCGGGCAGGCGCCATATTAGAATTTGAATCCCCAGCACCTGACTCACACCTTTGGCCCCGCCCCATGATTCCCGGAGGCCCCGCCCCTCCCCACCTACAGGCTCATCCAGGGGCTTTTCTCTGCAAGTGGCCTCTGGAGCCTTATGCTCAGGACTTTCCTAAAATCTCTCAAACAAGCAGCAGGTGCCCCATACAGCTTGATAAGTTGCCCCAGGCCTGGCACTAGCGGCAGCTGCATTGGCTCATAGCTTGGCCTCTCCTGGACACCTCCAAGCCCAGCAGAAGTAGCAGCCAACTACGGTTTGCTGTGTAGCTCATGCTGGGTGGCCCTGGGCAAGGCACTGGCACAGGCTGACTTTGCACCTCCCAGGAGGCCCCAGAGACAGTGCACTTGGTGGTCAGGCTCGACCACACTGGATTACAACCCTACCACATCCACAAGAGACACACTCAAGGGGCGCACTTGGTCAACACCAAAGCTCCACTGAAGTAAATCCTCCTCCATAGGGGTGTCTCCAGCACAGCAGCTCTTTGGCTGTAGTTGCAGTTGGTCCTCACAGCCGATTGGCCTGGGGGTCAATTCCTCCCAGTGACGCCAACAGCAACCAAGGCTCAACTACAACAGTACAGTGCACACAGCCCACACAGGGGAGCACCTAGAAGGCCCAGCTCAGGTGACTGGGGAGGCTGAGCCACTGGATCCTACAGGACACCTACTACACAAAGCCACTCTACAAATTCTAGGAGACATAGCAGCTCTACCTAATACATAGAAACAAACACCAGGAAGCAGCCAAAATGCAGAGGCAAAGAAACATGTCACAAAGGAAAGAACAGAAGAAATCTCTAGAAAAGGAACTAAATGAAATAGATCCAAGCAAGCTAACAGATACAGAGTTCAGAATTTTCTTTATAAGGATCCTCAGCCATATTAGTAAGAGTATTACAAAAACAACTGAGAAAATCAATGACACAATAAAGTACCAATTTGAAATAAAGGTTACATGAACTGAAATGAAGAATAATTTACAGGGAATCAACAGTAGAGTAGAGGACACTGAGAATCAAATCAGCAATTTGGAACATGACAAAACAAAAAACACCCAACCAGAAGAGCAAAAAGAAAAAAGAATCCAGAAATATGAAGATAGTGTAAGGAACCTCTGGGACAACTTCAAGAGGCCCAACATTCATATTATTGGGGTGACAGAAGAAGAAAGAGAGCAAGAAATTGAAAACCTATTTGAAAAAATAATTACAGAAAACTTCCCCTACCTGGGGAAAGAAATAGACTTACAAGCCCAGGAAGCACAGAGGGTCCCAAACAAGAGGAACCCAAAGAGGCCCACAGCAAGACACATCATAATTAAAATGCCTAAGTTTAAAGACAAAGAGAGAATCTTAAAAGCAACAAGAGAAAAGCACTTAGTTACTTACAAGGGAGCACCTATATGACTGTCAACTGATTTCTCAACAGAAACTTTGCAGGCCAGAAGGGAGTGGCAAGAAATATTCAAAATGACGAAAAACAAGGACCTACAACCAAGATTGCTCTACCCAGCAAAACTATCATTTAGAGCTCAAGGTCAGATAAAGAGCTTCACAGATAAGGAAAACCTAAAGGAGTTCATCACCACCAGACCAGTGCTACAGGAAATGTTGAAGAGTCTTCTTTAAGAAGAAGCTAATGAACAAAAGAATCTGACAAACTAAATAGATCCAGAGACATTGATGCATGTAACAGACGATCATATTTCAGAGGAAAGAGGGAAGGGGAGTGGAGGGTGGGAAGAGATTAACCAAAGAAGTTATAGGCATGTATGCATAACCCATGGACCTAGTCAATAATGGGGTGAATGCCTGGAGAGGGGGTGGGAGCGAGGTGGAGGGGGTCAATGGGGGGGGGGAATGGGACTCCTGTAATACATTCAACAAGATTAATTTAAAAAAAAAAAAAAAAGATTGCTAACCTACCTGACAGAGTCAACTGGATGCTACATTCTTTCTACCAAAAGTAAATGGCATCATATATGAAGTATTCTCCCTCCTCATTCCCCATGGAACTTAAAACAAATCAAGCTTCTGATTCTCATTTCCAATTTACAGGTAATACAGGTGCATAGGACACATATATAACACCAGTAAGATGCATTTAGAAAATACCAAGATTGCAGAAAACACTGGAGGGCAAATGACAAAAACAAAAAAGTACAAACAGGAAGGGGAAGGAAATGGGTAATTAACATAAAAATGACTTAATTGTAGAGTGATCATATGCTTTTTCATCCAAACCAGGACATTTTAGAGGTTGAAAAGAGGTGCTGTTGAAATGGGACTCCAGAATGTACAGTCGTACCACTCGAGAGGCGTAGTGGCCAAATTAGAGAGGTGGACCATTTTATGGGTCCTGATTTGAACAAACCAACTGTTTAAAAATTTGAGAATATCAGGAAAATTTCAAAGCCTGATTGGAAAATTGATATTAAGAAATCATTAAGTTTCTTTTTGTAATAATGGTATTGTGAATGTGTTTTTAATACTTTATCTTTTACAGATACATAAAATATTTACACATTTGAAATGATACGATATATAGGATATGGTCCCAAATTATCTATGTTGCAGGTAGGGAATTAGGATAATAGAGATGAGGTAACAGTCCATAAATTGATAATTTTTGAAACTGGATGGAAAGTATATGTCAATTTATTAATTTTGTTCTCTGCCTTTGTTTATGTTTGAAATTTTATATAATTATTTGAATTGGTATTTAGTTTATTTAAAAAACATTGCCAGCCCCTCAGAAATTCCCCATATTCTCATTCCCAATCAGACCCCTCATGCTTTTCTCTAAAGTTAACCACCTTGCCTTTCCTTATACCTTCATCACTATTTAATTATCACTAAACACTATAATTTAGTTTTCATATAGATGGAAACATACAGTACATAGTCTTTTGTAACATATGTGTACATAGTCTTCAAAAACATGTGTATGTTTTTAAATCTAAACTATGTATATAAAGTAACGTGTATTGTTCTAGTATATTCTCATTGCTGTATCAATATCTCACTATATGACTACAACATGTGTATTTATCCATTCTATGGTGACTGAATATTTGGTTACTTTCCCATTTTTTGGCTATTTACACATGATGTGTTTTGGGGACACAAGTGCACTAATTTCTATTAGATGATTTGAAAAGAAGCTGTAGGAAAGGTAAAGGTCAGATAATAATTTAAGCTCAAAGTTCAGCAAATGCTTCAATTGTAAAAGGAGTGTAGGATGTTGAGCTCATTAAATCCCAGCTGCTTTGGTAGTCCCACACTCCAATTATGTTTCTCCAGATCACTGGAATTATTTCCTCCTTTCTCCCATAAAGCCATCTCCCAAGGCATACAGGAACTGTAGGGCAGATCTAGGATGCTTGCAAGAGAATGGAGATAGCATCTACTTCATGGGATTGTTGTAATGATTACATGAGAAAATGTCTATATGCTTCTTAACACAGAGTGGGCACACAATAAATTCTGGAAAGATGGAATCTTAGAGGAAGAACATGAGATTTAAAATCAGAAGATCTGAGTTAGCATCCCTACTTGAAGATTTGCTACTGCATGACCGAAAGAAAGTTACTTCACCCTTTGTGTGTGTTATATGCCATTGAGTTGGCTCTAATTCCTGGTGACCCTATGAATGAGGAATGTCTACAGTGCCCTTTCCTCAATAGTCCTGCTCAATTCCTAGAGACTCATGCCTTTGGCTTCCTTTATAAAGTCAATCCATTTCATATTTGGTTTTCCTCTTTTCTTGCTGCCTTCTCTTTTCCCCAGCATTATTGTCTTTTTCAAAGAACCCTGCTTCTCATGATATCAGCTTCAGTTTTGTCATTTTTGCCTCCAGTGATGTTTCAGGCTTAATTTGTTCTAAGACCCACTTGTTCATCTTTCTGGCAATCCAAGGTATCTGTAGAGCTCTCCTCCAATACCATATTTCAAATAAATCAATTTTATTTTCTAATCAGCCTTCTTCACTGTCCAACTTCCACATCTGTACATAATAATTGGGAGTAAGTGGATGATCTTAGCCTTGGTCTCTAATGACACATCTTTCCTAATTCTTCCATTGCTAGCCTTCTCTTGATTTCTTGGCTGCAGTCTCTATTTGAATTGATAACTGAACCAAGGTGAGCAAAATCATTCGCAGTCTCAATGTGTTCATTGTCTATTTTCAAGTTTTGTATATGTTCTGGAGTCATGATTTTTGTCCTATTTGATGTTCATATTCAGTCCTACTTTGTCACTTTCTTCTTCCACTTTCATCAGAAGTTGTTTCAAATTATTGCTACTTTCTGCCAGTAAGATGGTATCATCTGCATACCTCATTACTGATATTTCTTCCACTAATTTTCACTGCTCCTTCCTCTGAGTCTAGCCCAGTTTTTCATATGATAGGTTCTGCATACGGATGAAACAAATAGGGAGAGAAAATGTACCCCTGTCTGACACCTTTGCTTGCAGGAAACCATTCTGTCTCTCCATACCCTGCCCTGACAGTGGCTCCCTATCAGCAGCACAGGTTGCACGTGGGAACAAGTGAGTGCTGAGGCGCGCCCATTTCTTCCAGAGCAACCGTAGCTTTTCATGATCAATGTGGATCTATCGCAGTCTGTACAGCATAGGCTCACCCTTTATGAGGCTCAATTCTCTCATCAGTAAAACATGCGTAATAATACTAATAGTTACCCTGCCATTAAACTTTCCAGATACCATTTGTAAAGTTCCTACTATATTTCTTGGCAGAAAGTAAGCATTCGATTACTGATGTGAAGAAAGAGAAGCAGGAGGAAAGAAGGAAGGGCAGAGAGGGAGGAAAAAGAGAGGAAGAGGGAGATATTAGGTTTGAGGCACCATGATAGGAATACACAGCAGATAACAGGAAAATGTATGTCCATAACTCAGGCAAGAGTTTGAATTGGATAGATAGCAAAATCAACAAAAGTAATTCTTCCTTGTTATCCTCTCTTAGAACACATTATTTTTGCCAAAGCATTTATCACAATTTGTAATTATGTATTTACTTGTTTACCAGAACGTTGTTTCTTCCCAAATTGGTGTCTGTGAAGAAGGGCTCTGACTGTTTTATTGCTCAATGCAGAACACATAGTAAGTACTCAGCAAGTATTGTTAACTGAGACTTATCCATTGAAAACCCATATGTACATAGATAAATCAGTTGGTTTGTGCTTAGGGTTGGAAAAAAGATAACTATAAAAAATTGAAATTTAAATACTGAAATTACTATAGTCCTATAAATTAATTCCAATGATTTGAACATAATGAGATTGGAGAAAGTTTTTTAAAAATTAACTTAAACTATATTCTCATAAGCTGGTGCCATTATGAATACAAAAACCTATGTTAACATCATTGCCTGATGTAAAGTAGATGAACAATAAATGTTATTAAATGAATGATAAATTTATGAAATTAATCATAGTCACCATCTAATGATTTTATTAAGTCTTTTTAAAGACTCACTGTAAGTCATAAAAAATTATTTCAAAATATACCTCTTAACCAAGGAAAATATAACAGAGAGAGGGAAGTAGAGAAAAACACAAGAGTTATGACAATTGTCATACATAGCATTAGTTGTAAAGTGCAATTTATCTTATAGTCAATTATAGCAACAGGAAGAAACCGAAGTTTAAGTCAGTAATCCTTAGGAGACTTCGACAAAGATTGTTGTTGGTACAGAACAGATGGTATTCAATAAAGATAGTGGTAAGAATCAATTGAAAAATAGCATCAAAAAGAAAAGAGATACTTTTGCCTAGAGAATAAAATAGGTCTATCAAACGTTTACTTGTAGGAAATGAAGCCAATCAATGTAACTTTTATCAAAAGAGCATATATCCTGCCAGTAAAAAAAAGCTATACTATTTTGGTGAAAGAACCAACAAAATGTTTTTTAAAAACTTTTTTAATTCAGTGAATTAGATCATATGATATGTGTGGATTTCCATACTTTAAGGGTATGTAAACATACAAATACATAGTTAATAAAATAATAAATATATAACAAAATAGTTCCTTTTTACTTACTAAATCAGTACTCATCAGATAATTCAGAAATAATGGGAGCTAAGAATTTTGTGTAGGACCTTTTGGATCATCTATACTACCTCTTCCATATAGAGATTAAGAAGACAATCCCAAAGACATTAATAATTTTATCCATTGTAAAATTATAAAATTTTTATAATTTTATAAAAATTATAGGAATTGTATTCTCTTTATCAAGAGACTAATATATGCCAGGTAGCATGCTAGGCTCTGGGGGCACAGTGAAGGACAAGCTCCTACCCTTGTAAGCCTACAGTCTGGTGGAAAGGCAACTTAACAGACAAGCAAACCAACAATTGTGTTAAATGCCACTTAAAAAGGAGAGGGGACTATACAGGAGGATGGTCTTCTAGGATGTTATAAATTTCTTGGAACAGTTAGAAGACTGGAATAGTGCAGTGAAAAAATACATGTGGAGAAAACATATAGAGATATATTTTGGCATTGGGAATGGTTGCTTTTGTTAATAAATTGGATGAGGGAAGAAAGTGTAAAGAAAAGAGTCAAGGATGAGTCGGGGTGGGGAACATTTTTTTGGCTAAGGGCCATTTGGATGTTTATAATATCATTCGAGGGCCATACAAAATTATTAACTTAAAAATGAGCCTACTATATTTGGTTAAACATTTAATTAACTCACCCCTAATGGTATGGCTGGAACTGCTTCTTTTTGGTGAGGCCTTGGCAAGGCCAGACCCAATGATTTCGGCCCATGGGCCAGACGTTCCCCATCTCTGGATTAGATGAATTTAGCCATTTCGCCCACAATGGGGGAAAATTGAACCTATGAATCTAGAGCACAGAGAAACTATCAGGGTCAGGGATTCAAATTCAAGTGCCACCAGTATATGTTTTAAACTATTAGTGTTTGAGTTGCCTGGGAAGAAAATATCGAAAAGGGACAAAGATCCAAAACCAAACCCAGAGAAATTCACACATTTAATGTGAAGATAGAAGTGGGAAAATCAGCCAAACAGGGAAAGAAGTAGAAGAGAATGAGGAGAGCGATCGCCTGCAACCTCTTGCAAGAGAAAAAGTCAGTTTTTAAAAGAAGAGAATGGTCAGTTGTGCCAAGTGCTGCCTAAAGCATGCTAAGCTTACCCTTCCCTCCGCTAACCATTCCTTCTGCCATGTTCAGCCTCAGACTCAAGAATATAATAAACCTCTAGAATGTGTCCAATTTCCTATCTGAAGAGTGAAAAACATGTAGACCCTCACATAAAAGGACAAAGTGAATAAATACAAATTTGTCAAATTTTAGACATAGATAGTAATCTGGGATAATTTAAACTTAATGAACATTTTACCACATACCAAAAGTAAACCACAGAGAGATAAAATAGTTAAATATTTTTTAAAAACCAATTGCTGGAAAATGGCAAGAAAACAGAATACAATATTTATCAGATCTGTGGAAGATTAACTTTTTCAGCTTTGAGGCAAAGAAGAAATAATGAAGGAAAAGATGAAGAGATTTTAAAACAATCACTTAGAACTTCTAACCAATGAAAAATAGTGCTGCAAATAAAAAACACATGTAGGAGAACATGTCTGCAAGCTGTAATGTTTGAACTTACTGAAGGACTTTGCTGGATCAGTTGTGTACAAGCAATGACCAGCTTCACTTTCTCACTCCTGTTCCTGACTGATCTCCAAGCTACTTGCAGTCATTTGCAGAATGTAAAAGTTTAGTCCAGCCTAACATCAAAGTTCCAAACTATGAACTAATAAGATTCTTCTTCTTTCCTCCAGTTTTAGCGTTCCCGAGACTCAGGACTCTGCATAAAGGGAAGTCACATAAGCAGTTTCTTCACTTTGTCTTCATTTCACCTCTTCATAACTATTCTCTAGATGCTATTTTGGTCTTTCTGCAGTTGGGTCTGGGGAAGGTAAATTATGGGAAAGAGACAGGGCACTATGGCTAATGAGCTGTGTCTAACACCAGGGCCTGTGTGATTTCTCCTGGGGCATTTCAGGGAATGTCTCAGTTCCTTCAATGAAGAGGATTCTTTCTTACGCTGGCTTTTAAGACAACCTCCCTCAGCTCCCAGTTACTGAGGCTTCATAGTACCCACTGCTTTTTGGGAGAGTTCCCGTTCCCCACCCCCAGAAGATTTGTTTCTCCTGGAAGAAGACTCCTGAACTCTCCAGGGCAGAGTCCCTTTCAAGATGATACAGTTGGGTTTCTTTCCCCTAGTCCACTTGGGCCAGGGGAAAACTCGAG
The DNA here is from genome assembly GCF_054644295.1 of Miniopterus natalensis. Classification (NCBI taxonomy): domain Eukaryota; kingdom Metazoa; phylum Chordata; class Mammalia; order Chiroptera; family Miniopteridae; genus Miniopterus; species Miniopterus natalensis. The sequence goes on along the minus strand of NC_142085.1, from coordinate 49,671,492 downwards.
CATCTTTGCTCCATCTGGGGGTACTTCAGGTAGCTGCCCTCCATTGGCAGGGCGCAGCCAGTCAAGCTGTCACTTCTGAACTTCGCATGCATGGGCTGAGTACCTAAATATCCTAACTATCAGGGGGAACTGTCTCTAAACCATTCCCTTGCTCCTCCCACTTGACCAGAGAGGGAGAAACAGCCCCTTTGCTCCTCCTTGGGGAGTGAGAGAGGAAATGCCTCAGCACACAAACAACTCACTCGCCAAAGCCAAAGAAATTCTACTGTGATCTCTGCCCTCTTCTCTTTTACCCTCAGGATAGCCAGCCGGCATAGTTGATCTGCAGTGTATTACACTGTTTTGTTTTCAGCCAAAACTCTGAGACACTGGGAAAAACTACAGTTAGCATGTTGCATCTGTAAGTGTTCCACTGGGTGTTCTTCCATTGCTGGTGACATAGTAAATCAGTACAATGTCTAAAAACAACCTTTAACAAGGAGTTATAAGGCTCTTCACCTAGTAATTGTGATTAACTGTGAAAAAAGCCTGAAAAAATGTATGTATGTATATGTCCGTTAAAGTATTGTCTAGGCAGGACCCAGGTGAGAAATGTCAATTAGGGCTAAATGATAAGTAAAATTTTATTTTCTCAGAAATTTATTTTAAAAGTTATTTTACATACTGTGTCTCATTTAAACTTTTGTACATCCGAACCCTTGCTTTCCTGCTCTAGTCTTGACTTTCTAATCTTATGTTCATTACCCTGAGTCCTAATTTTGTTGGAATTTTGTTACATATGAGGTGATTTTGTGAAAAGATCCCTAAAGAAACTTATGGATTAAAGCAGATATAAAGGAAAGAATGAATGAGGAAACCCCTGACAAAAACAAATGCTCAGCTTTCCAAATACAAAAATGAAATTGCTTGAGGCAGTTGTCATTCAAAGACATTGCATCCCCCCCCAGCACACAAACCATCACAACAATTTAATCAGAATCTCTAGGGGTGGGCTGAGGTTTCATTTTCTTTAAGTTCCCACACAGGTGATTCTAATGGGCAGCTAAGGTTGAAAACCACAGCCATAAAGATTATCTTCTAGAGAGGAAAAGAGAGAAAAATAAAATACATGAATAATGTGTGTATTAAGCAGCCATTCAAAATAAGAGACCAGATAGAAGATAGTGTAACCTCTAGAAATGGCACAAAATTCCCTTACTATCTCACCTCTGCTTCTCTGTCACATTTGCTGCTCCCGTTATGGGCCTCCTGTTTTGCGTGTTAGAACCTCGCCGATCTCTGTGCAGGTTCCTAAACATGCCAGGTCCTCTTAGGCCTCAGCCTGATTCCCTTCCTCCCCCACCTGGATCATTCCTCCCCTTAGCTCCCTGACAGCTAAAGTGCAGTCTCCTGCAGGTGTCCTTCCTGATCTCCAGGCTGAACTGGGTGCCTGTGGGTATCACAGCATTTCCTGCTAAAAATGAAACCTGTCACACTGTATTGTAATTGTTGGTTTATTTATATTTCGGTTTTTATGACTTTGAAAGCAGTAATTCTTCTTTATCTCTGAATCACCAAATCTATCAAAGTGTATTAGCACAGAGGAGGTGCTTAATAAATATTGGGTTGAATATTTAAATGCATACTACATAATAGAAATGCACATGATATATGCATTAAATGCACAAGTATAAAAGGAAGGAAAGAAGAATTCACATTCACAGAACACATTCTAAGTGACAATATTTATAACTTCATTTAATTCTCACAACATTCTCTAGGTAAATATTATTTCCTTATGTTACAGATGATGAAACCAAGGCCAATAGTTTTAAATAATTTATCCAACATTGGAGAGTTGATAAGTACCAAATCCAGGTTTATATGAACAAAACTACCTGCATTTTTCAAAACAAAGATTGTTATTTTATAGTCTTGATTTAGAAGGAAATTACAAGGTATTTTAGGTATCCGAGGCCACAGTCAGGGTAAGTTACCAACAGATAAGAAAGCTAACACATTTTCTATAATGTCTTATAGAAAATATCCCTCAAGTAAATTCAGCCACAGACAAGTCCACAGTTGTAGTTTTTGTGGAGCAAATTCAGCACAACTAGACTACTAAAAACAGCATCACAGTGATTCAGTATGAAGTGTAATATTTTTTCTGCATTTAACTATTCTATGTTTAAGCCTTCAATAAAAGTCTATCATATTTAACATTATTCAACAGAACTTCTCTGCTAGGGTGTTACATAACTATTCTGTAGATTAAGTTTCAAGACCAAATAGTGTGGATATCCTTTATTCCACCAACTTCTTAGCACTAAGTCGATCAAAATTGAAACAAAACATGTAGTACATATATCTCTGTGCTCATCATTTGTGATATCCTGCAAACAACAAGGTTTTTTGAGATTTCATTATATGCATTAGCAATAGAAACCAACAAAAGAAGCTATCTTAAATCCACAAACAAATCCATAATAAATAAGCATAAGTATCAAGAAAGATACCTTGAAAATTAAGGGCAAACACATATAGGATGCACAGAGATTACAAAACTGAATTGAATTTGCTCACATTGCATTTTCTCTAGAACCCTAAAGACAGCAGATTTCAAAAATAAGAACAAAACTCTTTCTTCCTTAAGTTTATTTCCATAGTTGAGGTAACGAAGGTTCAATTCATGAGTCTTGCCGAAGCACTCATGGCTAAAGCAGCCAGCATTTGAAATCAGCTCATTGAGAGCCAAGCCCATCTTTATACTAACCTATATACATCTCTCCATTTTAATTTCTCTAGCCTTGCAAAACCACAGCAAAAAACTCCTCTGTATACCTGCTCTGTTTATTTCATTACTTTTACTCTTTTGGTCAGACCAGAATTTAAAATCTCTCTTTTGTTTATATTGCATGTAGCATAAAGTTTCTAGCAATATTGTCATATTTATCCTTATATTTTGTTATGCAATATAAAGCAATATTAGATATTATTATAAGTTTACTCAGAATACTGTTTAATATGATTACACAATTACTTACACTAATACAAAATTTTGCATTAAGATAAACATTTAATTATTATTATAAAACATTGACTTAAGAAGAATAAATGAGGTATAGACATGCTGCTTGATATTGGAGATATATTGTTAGTGGACAGAACTATAAAGGAATGAAAGCATGATTAAAGAGACTATAAAAATATAACTGACCATCCCCAATGGTTCCAAATGCCTTTAACCTGAAATATTACATCTCAGGGTACTAAAAGAACTTGCAAGGAGGATTACTGAACCACAGTTGTCAATATTTAAGAAAATGGGTGAAACCTGGAATGTGTTCTTGTGGGTATTCAATGGGGAAGAGAGTGGAACTACAGACAGTGTCCAAGTTTCTCAAATTCCTCTAGGGGGCAGACAAGTAGTATAAATGAGTGAGGTGGGCTAGAAGGAAATGTAGTGAAATGGGGAGCACAGGCTCCATCTAGAGCAATACTACTCAGTGGTGTCATTTACTGGTACATGGGAATATGGGCTTTAGTTGGCAGCCCTTATAATTTTTCAAGTGTAGTAAAAAATTCAGACTTTTAATGTAAATATTGTCATCAAATTGAAAAATATTTACGGGTCAAACACAAAAGAAATAAATTTGACAAATGACAAAATTCTGCCCATGCTGGATGCAAGTGTCAGCCACCAATTTTAGATGTTTGCTGTTTCTTCCAACAGAAATAAGAAAAATAAGATTTCTTTCAGAATGTAACATTGCCATATAACTGGATGAATCAGAGATATAAAAATCATCTATAGAAAAGGAAAGGCTCTCAAGCAACAGGGAGACTTGACTGAATCAATACCCAAAGAAAACTCATTAATCTGTGAAAGATTGGTATGTCTGAAATATGGAAAATCAAAGATTGGGCCTAGAACAGAAGAAAAAGTGTTCTGGCTCATAGATATGAACAATCCATTCCTAACCTAAGGTCTCTAGGTTGTGGAGATTACTGCAGCTCCCTTCTGCTCTTAAACACTTGATTCAATTTCATGCCTACAAAACTAACCCTCTAAGTAAAACTTCAGTGTTCTGTAAATCTCCATGAGAGTTGCATCTCATTATAAATTGATAGGGTTATAGTTTTGTTTGTACATCAGTCTCCAATGAGTTTGGTTAATGGAAGTTCATCCCTGAGAAACAGATCTATTCACGGTGCTCCGAGACGAACAACAGAACTTGGACTTTGGTAAATTCACGAAGGCAAGTTCTACTTTCTGAGTTGTGTTCACAGGCACTAGAACTACCAAAATTCACCACTCACCATTATTTTTTACTTCAGTGTCCCTAAAAAAATTTTTAAATGTTGTAATATTCCAACAGGAAAAAGGTCAAGAGATTTCTACAATCAATTGCATGGTGAGTTTAACATCAATCCCATGCAAAATTCCAGAATGAAATAATAATTTATAAGTATTTTAGACAAATAACATGGATTCAGAAAGTATAATTTTAAAAAATAATATTCTTAGAAATGTGGTAGACACAATGTACCTAAATTTTAGAAATATTGACAATCAAAGAGTTCTCATCAGCGATTTTAACAAATGTCTTCCATCCCTTACTTGAACATAGAGAATTTTTATCACATTATCATATCACAAAGCTATATGAAGACATATAATATATGACAGAACCAGAAATCAAAATTTATAGGGTAGAATGGGATGAGTCCAAGTTATATTTATTTGAATTGAATTGAATATTTTTCATTCCAGTTCCTAAAACCAAATGCTTAAAATAGCATGACAACATCAAAATATACACATTTGGAAGAGAAAAACTGTGAAAAAATTTTGGCAATAATATCAAATGGAGTAAATAGCATAATTAATGGAAATGTAGTTCAATGCAATTTAATATTTTTTTATATATAGAAGGAAAAAGGTGATAGTCACTGTTCTCTATGAAGTCAAACCATATCCAAATCTGTCTTTAGGCCTAGGTACCATTTCTTAAAGGGCATATAGGCCTATGGAGCTCATTTTTAAGAGGGGAAACAAGATAATAAAGGGCAACAAAACCAAGTTATGTGAAAGACAATCGAAGGAACTAAGAACCTTAGGCCATCAGGTGGAGAAAATCAAATAAAATGTAAGAATCATCTTCTAACATCAAGAGATACCATAAGGACAAAATGCACATCAGTGTGATCACAAGGAGTGGAACTTGGAATATGATAGAAGTTTCAGGAAAACATATTTCAGTTCACTATGTAGAATTTTCTCATGGTCAGAAGTGTCAAAGGATAAAATAGACCATCCCAGGAAGAGAGGGTTCCCCATCCTTGAAGATATTTATGTGAGCACTGAATAACTAGTTAGTGAAAATGTTGCAGATGGGGTTCAAAAACTGAATGGCTCCTTGGATTTGGCTAATAATTTTTTTAGTTTCTGAAGAACTTAGTATCTTAAGGATTTCCTTGTACATATGATTCAACTTTAATTTTGAAAATACTTTTTCATCTATTTTCACAAATTTAATTTTAAAAGCACACTGAAATGTGTTAAATATAAATATTATCCATACACCAGTGTGTTTTCCTGTGCCACCAGTTTCCCAGTTGGGTACCATTCTGGCAGGTGTTCTCCCCAGCACATGTGTGCCACACGTTCAGCTAATTGCTAGACACTGCCATGGTGTAACAGCATAGCACATGTTCCCTGACAGCCCAAAGTTGGCTGTAGGATAACAAGTGAATACATAATCAAGTGTGCTCTGGAAAGATAGCATTAGAGATAACATTACTGCTTATTTTAAGTTCTGGGTGCAGATTCTCTGAATGGGTAAGAAATATGATCTGTTTTTAGTTGTAGTTACTAATTTAATCTTAAAACCCAAATTCCTTCCTTTGACTTTCAAGCTTCTATGTCTCTTCATTAAAGACAATGAAAATATTGCAAGGCAATCTTAATAGAATAGTTGTCATTGGCAACCTCTTATCTGTGGGACTCAGGATGTTCAGATACTGTGCAACCAAGTCAAAAGACAGAACTAAATTATACACTGAGGCTGCCAGAGGACAACCACCATCATATGTACTCTCCAATTTCAAATGCATGATCATCAGGTCATACTGGACTCACTGACAGATTTTATAATAAGTGTATATTGTAAATATGAACATATATGATACTATAGGCTAGTAAAATATTTTCATTTGTTTAAAGGCTGGGGGTTATGAATAGTTTTTCATTTTTAAAATGTATTTTCTGACGTTTAAAACCATGGGTGAACCTTATGGAAACCACTGGCATATTCATTGAGATTCCTTAAAACTCACAGAGCTATGATTACATGTGATATAATACTGATTATAAGAAAACTCTAGCTTGTCCTTACTAAGTCATATAAATGATTTTCTTAAAAGGGGCAGCGCTAACTTAATTTAAACAATCACATAGTGTTTTAATACTACACGAAGAGAGACATTGTTAAGTGCATCTCTATATTCATAAACATGCCTTTCCCTCAGTTCGTACTTCACATTTATAACATGTAGGTTGCTAAAATTCATCCTATCCATTATGTCAAGTATAAATGAGGTATAATTTAACCTTAAATTATTTTTGTTTTAATTACACTGTTTTGTTTAAATAGAATTAATGTGAAAAAAATTTATAACTATCTGATTTCAGTGAAACAAAATTATCTGAATCCTTTATAAAGAGATGATACATGGAATTTTTAGAAAGATGATAAAGGAATGTAGTATTTGAGAATGACCAAAAAAAAAAAAAGGAAGGTTCACTTGACCTCACAGAAACTGACAGACAGAAAGTGGACTTTCTTGACCAAGCGACTTTGGCTGTCAAGTAATTTCCTGTTCTAAACAGCAATCCATCCCAGCCCTCAGAGTCATCAGAATAAAGTCTAAGAGCAGTTTTAGAGAATCAAATAAGATTTGGAATGAAAATTTCATTGCAAAGCAAAAAAAAAAAAAAATTTGCAATAATTTTCTATAATATAAGAAAACTTTTTTAGCACTTTTATTACAGAAGCAATTCTAAATAAGAGAGTTTTTCTTATAATAGCATTTCTATAGTAATGCTGTTTTATAACAGAAGTGCTATTATTACAGAAATGGCATTGCAATAATGGCATTATTATTGTTGAATCTCCCTTATAACAGAAACACTAAATAAGCTTATCTATTAAAGGAATTTTAAATTTCTTCCTTCTCAGAGAGAAATGTGCTTTGGCTAGTCACTTTCATATGATTACATTACAAGTAGTCTTATATGGGTTGATCCAACATTGAAAAATATGTCTAGTTCACACAGACTTCAAGGAAATCTGATGTTGAACTAGGAGTCAAAATATCTAAATTATATTCTCCTCTCTAGTATTAGCCACTGAGTGGCTTTGAGAATGCTGATTTCTCCATTCCTGAAAAAAGAAAAAGAAAAATGAGGAGAATCTTTATAACTCCCAGTGAAAATCTTCCCATTACTAAAAAGCTCATTTGGTCACAAATCCTAAGAGCACCAATTACATTTACACTTCTTTGTTTTAAACTCATTGGTGTGCTACTTTGTAATTGTTGCATTTATTCTATTAGAATAAATTTATATCCTCAAGTTAGATGCTGAATAAAGGTAAGAATTCCTATGAGAAAAAAAGAAAAAATCTTCCCTTAAATGGTCAAAACAGAGCCCTGAATATAATGGGCAATTTTTAAATTTTAATTAAAATGGATCTGATAACAAAGTTCCAAAAAATCCAAGCAGAATCAGAACATAACAGGGCTTCATTCTGAGGCTAGTAGAATACTATTTTAAAACTTGAAAAATTTTCAGGGTCATGTAAAGCAATAAATATTAGAATAAGGTTGGAAGTGATAAAAACATAATGTTCAATAATAGAGTTCAAAAAAATGCCTCAAAAGAAATCTTATGACCCTACCAAGTATACAATAAATTTCACTTCTCATTCAATAAAGTATATATTGCTTTGTCACATATTTAGGGAGCATTTATTTAAAGAACTTAACTATATATGGAAATGAATTAGTAAATTTAAGTTTATAAAGTTCTAGATTTTATTAAAGATATCTTATAATCCTTTGACGATGAGTATTTTCTCAACAGAGAAAAGACTTTAAGTTCCAAAGGTACAGATCTTTTTAAAATTAAAATAAAATCCTATATATTTCTAGGTTGATATAATTTGATTACATCATCTGATTAAGATACAGTCTGAAAAACATTAAAGAAATTCAATATGTTCATATTCTCTGCAGGCATGTTTTGCATTTTTAGACTGTCATGAATACTTTCAGTGTGTAATCTGATAAAATGGACTTATTTTATTATTGACTACAAGCAGGAGAAGGCTTTGCTAGAATGAATATATATACATACATGTGTATGTGTGTATGTATATATTTCATATATATTTATATATGTATGTATGTAAATATAACACAGACACATTCCATTGCCACCAAAAAAGAAAAAGAGTTCTCTTTGGGAAATAACCATGCCATGTTTATTCCCCATGATGAAAGCCATCAAGAGCTATCCTTTTTAAAATTTTAAGACATTGCAAAAAAATGGTAATAAGCATTTTTAATCCAAGAAGAAGATCAAGAAAAAGAACAAAAGAAGAGAGGAGGGTGTGGGAGAGAAGTTAACGATTACTTTTAATAAATTCCTAAGAGAGAGACTCCAGGGACTCCCTGAGTCCCACTGTGCTGCACAAGTGTAGACATCCCCACACACAGCCCACTTCCTAAGGCCTGTTAGCTCTGTCTTGAGAACAGTGCTGAAGTTTCAAAGCCCTGAGGGCCAGTCTTCATCGAGATATTTCATCTTCCTCTCTTCTGAGGAATTGATGTCTAAGATTGATTACATATCTCATTGTGTGCCAGATCCCCTTCTAGGTGGCTCACATATGATATTTTATTCAATCTTTACTGTTCTCAGATGTTATTATTATTACTATCATCATCAAATGAGAAAACTGGATGATCGAATGAAACAAAAAGCCCCTTATCTATAATCACAGAAACTGTAACAGATTCCTAACCATCAAAAAACCTGCCTCGGTACACAGGGGTGGCCAAAAGTAGGTTTATAGTTGTGAGTACACAAAACAAAGAGTTTCTTTTTATATCATGATTTATTCTGGTATTATATATTCTTCTGTACAAACAACTATAATTCTACTTTGCGTGCCCCTGTATGGTCAAGGGGTGGGGTGCCTGGGACAGAATGGATCAATCTGGGCAGACTCACCCTGACCATGAAGGAGTTTCTCTAAATGCTCAGTAGAGATATTAGCAGCAATGATCATAGGAAGATCCACATAAAATCAGGAAGAAAAGTCTTTTTAAACACCCCCAAATACAATTCTTTTATTCCACAGATGAAAACGCTAAGTATAAGAGAGACAACCTAGCCAGAGTCTCTCTCCCAATTTGAATGCCTGTGCTCCTTGGTGCAGCACCTCTCCATGGGCAGCCCGTTATCATCATTTGAACTAGTTCTTTCTGTGGATTAGAGCATGATAGGCAGAAAGCTAGTTTTGCAGTCTTCCTCTAATAAATAAAAATATTAAACTGAGAAAACTCTTTTGCAGGAGACAATAAATGGAATTCATCTTGGAACATTAAGAAAATCACTTGACTACTTATAGCTTCAGGCGCCTGTGCCTCGGGTAAATTGATATAGGCCTTCTTTCAAAATCGCACAGCCATTATCCAGCACAGGAATTCTAACTTGTTCTGTGCCATGATGCCCTTCTGAGACAGTTCTTTAAAACTCATGAAAGGGCCCGGCCGGCCGTGGCTCAGAGGTTGAGCATTGACCTAGGATCCAGGTGATCGGGGTTCAATTCCCAGTCAGGGCACATGCCAGGGTTGAGGGCTCGATCCCCAGTCAGGGCGTGCAGGAGGCAGCTGATCAATGACTCTCTCATCATTGATGTTTCTGTCTCTCTTTCTCCCTCTCCTTTCCTCTCTCTGAAATCAATAAAGATATATTTTTTTTTAAAAACTCATGAAAGGAAATGCATACATAGAAAACCAAATATATTTGTCTTTGGGTGGTGAACACACAGTGCAATGTACAGATGATGTATTTTAGAAATGTACACTTGAAACCCATATAATTTTATTAACCAATGTTATCCCAATAAATTTAACAAAAAATTAAAATTAAAAAAATTTCGACATCAAAAATTGGTTTTGTTAATTCTCATTCAAGAATTTTCTTTTAGATAGATTTTTTTTAGAGACTGGAAGGGAGGGTGGGGGTAGGGGAGAGAGAAAGAAAGACAGAGAGAGAGAGGGAAAGAGAAACACCCATGTGAGAGAGATACATGATTGGTTGCCTCCCGAACAAGCCCTGGGCCCAGGGATTGAACCTGAAACCCAGATACTTGCCCTTGACCCAGAATCAAACCCATGACTCTTCGGTGCTCAGGATGACCACTGAGTCACACAGGCCAGGGCTCAAAAATTGTTTTTAACCACTTTATTGAGGTATGATTGACATACAAAAAGCTATAGATAGTTAATGCATACAGCATGATGTGTTTAGAGATAAGTATATACCCATTAAACCTTCAGGACTATCAATGTTGTAAACTTATCCGTTAAAAGATAAATTTTTATTCTTTATTACTTCATTAAATAACAGTATCTAAAAACAATTCTGATAACATTCCATTAAAATAATGATGAGATAGATGCACAAAACAGACTGATAGTTGCTAAAGGGAAAGGGGGTTGGGGGGCTGAATGAAAAAGGTGAAAGGATTAAGAAGTCCAAAGACATGGAAGCATGCAAAAAACAGGGTTCTCAGAAGGAAAGGGGTGAGGGAGAGATTAACCAAAGAATTTATTTACATATATGCATAATCCGTGGACACAGACAATAGTGCATTGAAGGCCTAGGGAGGGGGTGGGAGTGGAGAGGAAGGAGTCAATGGGGGGAAGAAAGGAGGACATCTGTAATACTTTCAACAATAAAGGTAAATTTTTAAAAACAAAATACAAATTGGTAGTTATAAAATAGTCATGGGGATATAAAAGCACAGCATAGGGAATATAGTCAACAATATTATAAAAACTATATAGAGTGCCAAGTGGATACTGGAAATATTGGAGGGATCACTTTGTAAAGCATATAACTGTCTAATCACTATGCTGTACACCTGAAACTAATACAAAATAATGTTGAATGTTAACTGTAATTTAAAAATAAAATTTAAAAAAACATAATTTTCAATTATACCTAATAATTTATCCTGGCTGTATTGCATTACAAATATATATATAAACAAAATAATAATGAGGGTAAATAATTTTTGAGTTATCCATAATAATTGTAGTGTAATATGAAAATATCAATGATTTATATCATTACTAAAGTCTCAAGTAACTGCTAACACCTCTGTTGTTTGCAACCTACTTTCATAATTGAAGGAAACACTAAGTTTCATTACAGAATTTTTCTCTCCGAGTTCTACTCATAAACCCCTTTTAAACCTCCAATTTTAAAAATCCTAAATCTAGGAAAAGCTAGTGTGATAAGTGATTGAAAAAGAAAAAATTCTAGAGGTTTAATTTAAGTTCCTAGAAGATCGACACAAAAGAATAGAATTCCTATATCCCCTAAATCTCAAGGGCTCATGGCATAATGTCCTTGTTCCAAAATTACTTTTATACATATATTCAACATTTAATAATGAGTCTCATGAGGCCAACTGAGAATCTTTGAAACAACTGAGAATCTTTGCACTGCACAGCTCTAAATATCCAGAGTAAAGAGGAAGAAATGTGAGGGAGGAGTGTGAAAATTGAGAATGAGTTGATTTTTTTATTTTAAATCATCAGGCAGTACACAAAGAAGACAAGAAGGGTTCGAGGGTAATAAAGCCAATTAGTGGATCAAAGGATAAGAAGCCACATTTTGAAATAAAAGAGTGATAATATTAAGCAGCAAGAGAGAGATTAGAATAGAGAAGTGATAATTCTATGCAGTTTAGACTGGGAATGTTAGAAAACTGAATAGCAAAAGGGGAAATAAAAGCCTCCTAATAAAAGCAGTTGCCTAAATTAATTACCCCTTCACGTTTTTGGATCCTGGTTATGAAGATTTTGATTCACCAGTTTATCTTTGTATCTATTATTATTTTTTGCCTTTGCTGTTTTAAATCTTACTCCTCAATGGATCCATCCTATCACTTCTTTTAAATTGTTCTTTCTTCTTTATCATTCATAAAAAAAAAAAAATAATCCCAGTCTTATTCCTCATGTACGTCTCTTATTTTCCCCACTGGTTAAAACAGACTCCAAAGTCAAAAACACTGCTTGTAAATAATTGTACTCCCCAATTCCTAACTGTTCCTCAGCACCCAGCTTCTTGTGTGCACAGTGTCAGCTCACCAGCAGGCAGGCACAGCACACGGGAATTTACTTAGCCTATGAACAGATACCCTTTTCCACCTCTGGAGTCTGTAAGTGCCACATTGAAAGGCAACTGTAGTCCACCAGCCAGCACCCCGAAACCTCACAGGGCTGAGCCCAGGACAAGGAAGAAAGCCCTCTGCCTACCAGGGCCTGACTGGGGCCTAACGGCGGACTGGGGGCAAATCAGCATCTGGACTTTAGGCTCCTCACTTGCATACTGGGAGTAGAAGGCAAATAATTCTCTTAAGCAAAGATGTTATCGTTTATCACAGTGACTGCTTGTGTGCATTTGGTGTGTCTTCTGTTTGGGCTTCATTGAGCATCTAAAATTTTTTTACAGCTACTTCTTCAAATATTTTTGAGCCTCCGCATCTCTCTTCTGGGAGTCTAATTACATTCACATTACACATCGTGGCATTGTCCCATATGTCATTAATACTCTGCTCCATTTTTTTTCAATCTTTATCTTCTCCATTTCACTTTGGAAAGTGAAATATTAAGTTTCTATGTTAAGTTTTAAAGCTAACTGATCTTTCCTCTGTAGTGCCTACATTCCAGACAATGTGTTTTTCATTTCAAGATGTTATATTTTCATCTAGAAGTTCGGCTCTTTTTTTTTTAAATCCTCACTATAGGCAATTTTTTCCCATTGCTTTAAGAGAGAGAGAGAGAGAGAGAGAGAAAGAGAGAGAGAGAGAGAGAGACATGGCTGTGAGATCAATTGGTTGCCTCCTGAATGGGGATTAAGCCTGCAACTGAGGTATGTGACCTTGGCCAGAATTGAACCCAGGACCGTTCAGTCTGTGGGCTGACGCTCTAACCACTGAGCCAAACCAGCCAGGGCTTTTTTATATCATCTTTTCCTCTCCCTGTCAAACTCATGCTTTCCTCTGTCTTCTTACCAGATTTTCTTTACAGTAGCTGTTTAACACCCTTGTCTGCTAATTCTCTCATCTCTATCACTTTGGGTCTGTTCCTGTTGATTCATTTTCTCCTGGTTGTGGGTCACTGTTTCCTGTTTCTCTGCATGCCAGATAACTTCTCACTGGAAACAAGACATTTAGAATTTTACTTTTCTGGGTTCTGGATCTTACTGTATTCCTTTAAATATGGTTGAGCTTTGTTCTAGGGTATAATTAAATTATTTAGAATCAGTTTGACTCTTTAAGTCTTGCTTTTCAGTTTCATGGAAACTGAAAGCCTTTAGTCTAGGACCAAATTGGACCCACTATTAAGACAATACCATTCTGAGAACTCTTCTCAGTGCCTCGCATGTTAGGAGTTCTTTGCACTCTGATTAAAGGAAACACATACTTTTTCCATTCCTATGTGAGTCCCTGTCTGCTTCTTCCTAGTGGGTTCTATCCCAGGCCTCAGATGGTATCCTTACCAACCTGCATAGGTCACTATTCAATCAAAGTCAAGGGGCCCTCTCAGTACATCCTCAGAATTCTCTTTCTGTGGCTACCTCCTCTGTTGTATTTTGCCCCGCTATTTCTAGCTGTCCTGGACTCCCCAACTTTGAATTCTGTCTCCTCAATTTAGTAAGACCAGCAGGCACTGTTTGGATTGCCCTTATCTGATCTGCATCCTGGAAATGCTTTCAGTCAATAAGCTGAGGCAATCATCCCTTCTCTCGGGAGTCATTATCCTCTGCTGCCTGCCATCCAAAATCAGGAAACTATTGTTTCATATATTTTGTCCAGTTTTGAAGAAGGTAAAAGAGTAAATCTAGTCCCTGTTACTGCATTCTTGGAAATTAAAATCCTGACTTCCATGTCCAGTATTTCATTTGAATGCTTAATAAAATAGCACTTTGCTGAATTTCTACCAAAAACAAAACAAAACAGAGAAAACAACATATATCCTAAACACCAATAATTTTTAAAAATAAGATTGCAACAGAAATACTAGGAAATGAAATATAATATTGGTGTTAGAGAACAGGATTATTACTCTAAGATTTTTATTAAAAGAAGGTATTTGGGGAAACTATTTAACCTGGTTTAAATCCATGTTTGATATATTTTAAAATGAGATTTTTATCTAAGCATATCAACTGGAAAATAACTTTAAGGTGTTCATTTTTCTTGTAAGGATGAGATAAGATATCTAGAGATGACACTGCTAAATGTTTTCTGAGTTTTGGGTTTATATAAGAGCCAATGTAGAGGACTGGTCCATTCTCCCTGCATAAGTGCAACAAATATCAGGCAAACACAAACACATAATTTTGCACACCGGTTGAGCCCTGTACAGAAAAATGGAACTTTGTTATCAGGTTTTGTACCAGGTGTGTGATAGTCACATCTCAATATTCAATGACACACAAAAATTCAGAAACTCAGAGCTTACAAATTTGTAGTAGAACTGTTTTAAAGCCCAGTGCTATCCCTTACAATTGTGCAATACTGGCCAAGTTGCTTCTCTGATCCTCAGTTTCACTACCTGTAAAATGGGGGCAGGAACATTATTTTGGGGGAGGATTAGGTGCCATAATGTGTAGAATCTGAACTTTATATAGTATCAGTCATATATTATTGTCAGCTTTCATTCCATCTCATAAAGACTTATCAAAGCCATCTTCTTTATTTCTCTACTCCTGATTTTAGGAGGTGAGGTCAGAAATTCAAATTATGATGACAACAGGCAACATGGACTTTCTTTTCTTAAGAAGAAATTATATTATTTCTAAACAAAATATTGTTTTGAATAGAAAATCAATACTTCATAAAGAGTCAGCTTCTACAATATTCAAATTGTACTTATCTTTTCATACAATATATGTGACAATCGCAAAAGGGATTCTTATAAAAATCTTTCTCAATTTCTATAAGAATTATAGAAATGCCATTCAAAAGTTACCCTTTACAAAGAAGAAATATTTTAAAGAAGGCTTTTGACATTTTTTCAATGTATTTATGTCATCTTCTGTCATGGTACTGGGTCTGCAAAATTTTTTATATCATATATTACCAAAAAACCATATGTTTGTAATCTAATGTATACCTTCATTGTCTTTAAAATCTTTCCATTATGTACAAGTTTAAAAACATAAATTTTGTTACTTATTTTTAACTGAGAGAAACATTAAATACCAGGTCTCTTGAAACAAACTGCAAAAACATGGTCTGGGTACACTGAAGGGAATGAAAAAAAAAAAAAAAATTAGGGAAAATGAATTTTACTTAAGCTCTTTAAATTTGATTCAAGTGTAGATCATTTTATATAGTAATAATTTAATTATGTAAAAATAGTTATTACATGGGATCTCAAAGCATGTAATTTTGCTCCTACCATAAAATAGTATTTGTGTCTATATTTCAATATATAACTTAGAATCAAAGTCCACCAGGCTAATAGATAACAAAAGCACATGCTGTATATATTTACAGCTATAACTTACATTACAAGAGAATTAAAAAGAAATGAGGCTATAAATGAAAGGCTTTTATGGATAGATCTCTTCTAAGTGATATATGCGATACAAATGATTAGCATTAACTGATCTTCTTGAAGAATGTACTGGTATAATTCATTATAATGGCTTCGAAGTGCAATTAGTGAACTATAGTATAAATGACACTGCTGTTCACAGACCTACCCATAAGAGTAATTATATTTTGAAAACTACTTAGTGAAAAATTGATTGAATGAGTCCTATGGGCATAGATAATTGAGATAAAAATATGTAAACAAAATGCCTATTAATAGGTTTATGGCACATTTATATATTTACATGGTTTGCTAATTCAAGATTTTACAAAAGAAATTTTTTTAACTGTTCTCTTCTTTTTAAATAGGTTTCCCTAACTTAAGAAAAACTGGATTTGTATATTTCATTTAATAAAGCTAAATTATTTCTCTCTATATAGTGTAACAATATTTTACTTGGGTAAAAATAGAGTGTCTTATTTTAATGACAAAGTAAGTAAGAAATAAAAGATCAAAGTTCAAGTCAACCTAGGAAGTAGGATAATCCTATTTATATTTTTATACTCCAAGAAAATCACAATAAGTGACACTGTATCACAATCAAGAGTCCATAACATATAAATTAAAATGACTCTATAATTCTATGATGTAAAATACCTCAAAACATTTTAATTATGTGTATCCAGGTGCTACATTATCATATCAGTAAAAATATATGTTACAATACGTTAATTATTAATCTTAAAGTTTATTGTTCTAATATAAAAAAGACATATAACTATGATATATGTAGCCTATATATTCAATATTTACAAGGGTGTAACTTAACATTGTATATGTAACACATACACATGAACACACAGGAATAGCAAATCATGAGTATAGATTATGGGTTTGAGTTCCAGCTCATGGGGATTAGTGTTTTAAATTTCACCTTTATATTCAACTGAGAACCTGAGTTTACTCTTTTGTAAAATGAACATATTGCTCTCCACGATAACTAATTCCAAACTCCATGAGACAGCACTCTGTGGGTAAAACTTAGAAATTAGCCAGACTTACGTTCCTATTCATATTTCATATATCTTGTTGCTAGTCAACCCTGAGTAAATTTGTTGAGCTGCAGTTTTCTTAGTTGAGAAATGAAAATGTGATCATGTCTAACCCATAGAATTATTGTGAAAATCAAGTGAGACAAGTAAGAAATAAAGAAACGTCATTCCTGACCCATTGAAACTCTTCAATATTAGCCATTACAGTTGTCTGTATCTTCCAAATTGGGCTAAGGTACACTGAAATAACAAAACAAAAACACCAGATTTTAATAATTAAAACAACAAATGTCCATTTCTTGCTCACATAACATCATTTATGGGTTGGGTGCTGCTCTGCGCAATGTCCTCTTCATTGAAAGACCCACACAGAAGGACAGGGAAAAGAGAAATATGGAACTCCTTGATGGCTAATTGTAAAGTTTTAGTTACGAAGTTATACAAATCACTTTCACCACCTTACATTGACCAAAGCAAATCCTATGCCAAACTTGATATCAAGGAGGTGGGAGAGTGTAATTCTCCAGCAGGGAAGGGCAGGTAGAAAAGCTCAGCAAATAATTTTCAGAACATACAATCTACCACATTGTCTTTCAGTACTCTTTGAATCCCATTACCCCTGCGGCCATCTGCTCTGCAAGAACATATGTGATGAATCTATATTTCTATTCGTACATACTTATAGACCAATATGCAGTAAATGACTGTGCATTTTATGGGTATTGAATTGCACATTTCTTGTAACCATAACTCTGAAAAATTAAATAGGTTCATAAGGACCAAAAAATGAGCCAAACTTAAAGACTGATTATCAGAATCCATTAATGTATGCATGTCTGATATTTATTTGCTTTGCAACTATTTGGGGATGGGAAAAACCTAGATTATATACAGTAAAACCTTGAATTAATAACGTTTAGTTGTTACCCCCAGTTAAATATTTGTATATGCATCTATTCATACGCTACCATTTGTTCATATTTTACTGCACTACCATACAGCTTTGACTCTCGGGAAAAATGAAGCATATAAACAAAACCAGCAACCAGAGGTACTTCTTGCATTGCATTGCTGAATGCCGCATCTTAGTGCTTTCAGTGAGTCAATTAAAGGTACTTGATCTTGCTGCACTACTGTTGAAATAAAAGTGCTTAGATCTGGGGCATTGGTCCAAGTTGTGGCTTGGGGCACTGTGCAGGTCATAACGATATTTCTAGTACTTGAGACAGTATGAGTAAATGGATAGGTAACTACATAAGAGGAAAGATATTTTATTGGCTGCTGTGATTAACATATTTTTCCATCTTATTTTATAAATCACCTATAATTAGTTGTATTGCAAGACAAAGAAAAACTACTAAGATTTTTTTTTAAAAAAACACATCAAATCTCTTGGCATCTCATCAATGTACAATGCACAAAATTTATGCTGCATTGATTGTGAAAGAAAAAAAGAAAGTCAGAATTTCTTGTAATAGTTTCTCTGCTGACCTGAAGCAGTGTCTGGTATAAAAGAGGAAGAATAAAAGGACCCTTTAAAAAGAATGTTACATTTTAAATAACTATTATACAGGTCCAAACAAGGTTTGTTTTTTCTCTCTACTAATTCATGATTTTTATTTTCACATGGCAAAGTTTGCTTAGCAAACATTACTCTCTTTGTAGTTTTATTTAAAAATCAATCTTTCAATCATGTGGTATCTTCTTATAGTAACATCAGTAAAGCAAGAAGTCTTCATGATCAAAAAATTACTGTCAGAATGTATTCGATGGTTACAGCTTTCACATCTACCTCTTGATTCCTACATATATTGGAATTCTACAAAATCTAAGAATACAGGGTGGCCCCCGATATTATTATTATCATTTATTGAGCATCTGTTACAAACTTTGCACTATGTTAATAATTTTTTGTTGGCTATCTCAGGTAATCCTTAGAATAATTCTAAAAACTAGATGGTATTGTTTCCATTTTATAGCCAACAAAACTGAGGTTCAGAGAGAATGCATCTAGCAAATAGTGGCAGAGTGATAATTAAAACTCATCCCTTTAGGTATAGACACTGAAGCAGAAGATGTGTTTTTTACAGTTGCATGTGCCCTTGGTACAACTTGGTAAATTTTAGTCCAAGAAGTTATTGGTCCCTTAATTAAAAGCCACTTTCCTATATAGCAAGAACTCTGTTTTAAGATTAAATGAGAAAAAAAAAAAAAAATCTCTGTTAGTTATCTGTTGCTACACAACAAGTAACCACAAATTTAGTGGCTTAAAAAAGGACACATTTATTATGCCACAATTTCAGTGGGTCAGAAGTCTGGAAATGGCTTAACTGAGTCCTCTGCTCAGTCTCATCAGGTGTTGGCCAACCCTGGGTTCTCATCTAGAACCAAGACTGGGGAAGGATCCACTTCCCTGATCACATGGTTTTGGGCAGCATTCAGCTCCTTGCAGCTGTAGAACTGGGAGCTTCATTTCTTGCCGAATGTCAACTGGAGGCTGTCATCAGCTCTAAGAAGCCGCCTGCAGTTCCTTACAAAGTGAGATGTCTCAACATGGGTGCTGGCTTCCCCACAGCCAGCCAATAAAAGCAAGACTTCCTGAGGAGGCGCTTGAAATGCTCTAGAGCCTTTCTCAGAGTCTCTCTCCACCGACACGTTGTGTAGTCCCATTATCTTTACCACAATTCAGGTACCTTCAAGTGAGAGCCCAGAGTGCTTGAGAGGGCCCTGGCCGGTGTGGCTCGGTTGGGTGAGCACCATTCCATGCACTGAAAGCTCATTGGTTCAATTCCCAGTCAGGCAGAGCACATGCCCAGGTTGTGGGTTTGGTCCCCAGTCCCGGTCCGGGTGCATATAGGAGGCAATCTATCGATATTTCTCTCATCCTCTCCCTTTCTCTCTTTCTAAAATCAGTAAAAACATATAAAAAATAACAGAATGCTTGGGAGAGAATTCCCATGGGGCAAAAAAAAAAGGTATAAAGAAATTATTCTATAGTTTATACAAATATCTCAAGCTTCAAGCATATGGTGAAATGAAACACAGTTTTGGGTTTGGAACATTAACATTGGTTTCTTTCCCCATGAAGAAGGCAAGTGCATATCTAAAAGGCTAATATTTATTTAAAACCTACTGTGAGCCAGACCCCAATCAGCACCTTCACAAATGGCATCTCACTCAAATATTTTTTTCTACAATCCTCAAACACTGTGAAATAAACATTATTAGCCAGTAATGAGAGTTGATACTGTAATCACAGAGAAAATCCTCAATAGCAAGCAGATATCAGCTACAGAAACAGAAATTGTATTTTATGGTTATATGTGTCTCCAGAAACCTACAGGGAATCTTTATCTAATTAAGAAACAATTTCTTAAAAGGAAAACTTTCACTTTTATAATTGTTTAAATGAGTTAAAGATAATACATATAAAATTATAGTAATGATAATTTAATAATGATAACTAACATATACTTAACATTTGTTAAGCATCAGGCAGGCACTGTTAAAAGTGATTACCTCATTTATTCTGCACAATATGCTGAGATATGAACTATTATTTTGTCCATTTTATAGATAAGAAAACCAAAGACTGAAGAGGTCCAATAATTTGTCCAAGTCACACAGTGACTGAGCCAAGATTTGAATCCAGGTAATCTGAGTCCTTGACTCTACCCTAAGAGCCAATTCACTTTGTTCTTCAAATAGCATTTATCAGGGTTGTATTATTTTTTAAATGCAATTCATAAACACAAATAATTTACAGTTCAGACAAGTCCAGGAAGATCTGAATGAATGCTTTAAGATGAAAAACCTACATTTCATGTATCCAGGTCATTCCAATTTTCTTATTTGCCAATATATGTTTAAATTTTAATTGTGATGCTTCTTTGAAAAGGTACCCTTCTACATTTCAAACCCTTCTTTCTTTACGTATGAGTAAGGCAACTCTGTAGCTTCTAATCACATCCTTAATATGAGTTTTTTGAAATGGTAAATTGCTGGGAGATGAAAAGTAGATCACATATTTCTTGGGGCTAAATTCAGCACTCAGCTACAAAGGTGGTCACAAGGTCTCCTTGCTGGGGTCTTTTATGTTACTTTAATTAAGCCCCAGCTACTATTATTACTGCTGCTTTCAAGGTGCATATAGTATCTAAGGAAACCTGTTTTGGAGAGTGTCTATGTTTGTTTTTCCCTGATCAATTTGAGGTTAATTTCACGTTCAATCCTGCTGTCCACTAGGTGCTCTGTGCTCCAGTATCCCTCTTAGATTGGTCTGAAACCATGTTTAAAAATCAAACTGCAGCCACACAAAGTTTGGCTAACGTTATACCTGGTTTGAAAAAACAATGAATCTCATGCGCTAAACAAAAATCACTCTGGAAGGGTGCTGGCTGCATCCTCAGGCGTGCTATTATGATTGCAAGTCAGCTCCATTGCTCCTTTTGTGGTCCCGGAGAGGCCAGGCAGGCCGCTGCTCCACTGAGCCTCTGCAGCGGTTGGCGGCCAGGCGCTCTCTATGGGGAACTCGGAATGGAAAGGCAGCCAATCATGCATGCTGCAATTTACATCTGATTGATGAAGGTCTAAGAATCACAGAAACAATTAATTTGTATCAGGACTCCTGTGGGCCAAAAAGTAAGAGATTGTACCACCAGTACCCAGTTTTAATCTTTGCCTTGATCAATCACCTGCCTTTCCACGTCTACTTTGTTTTCAGAATTAACTTTTGCAGCCACAGATGTTACAGGATGCAGCAGAAAGAGCTTCTGGAAAATGAGAACACCAAGGAAACTCTCATTGATAAAACTCACTTGTAACTGCACAGCATTTTCCCTTCTCCAATGTGACAATGGTAAGGCATTTTCCTTGCAACTGCAAGGGAGGATTTAAAAACTCTTTTTAAAAATAAACCACTTTGTTTTTATTCATATGAGAAAGATTACAATGGCCAGGAGAAAGGAAAAAGAATAGTGGCTACTTCCTAGGAGAACAACAGCAGGAGCAATTTACAATAAAAATCACTAAAGATGCCTTAACTTTAGAGTTAAAAATGAAATGAAAATTGCAAAAGCAATTTGTGGCAGGAAGCCTTTAAAATGTTCTAAGGATTGTTCTTGTTTTGCATAAGCCATGGCCAGTCTTTAAAATGGTTAGTCCATTAAGCATATGTATATCAGATTCGACACTATTCGAGTCAGAAGCTCCTCGATTATAAAATTGTAGAAGGATGGGTCTGACAGAGTCTCATCTAATTACAGGAGCAAATTACAAGTTCATAAACTTCATAAAGCATTCTAATATCTATCCTTTATAAAAAAGTTCACTGCTCAAACCAAAAATATATCACATAGTTGTATTTTTTCCCTACTATTCTTGGCATTTAATTGCCCTTTACTTGTAACAACGCATAAAACAATAGAAAATAGCATTCATTGTTTTTCATTGATCAGATGTTTAAATTAGTATTAATCTTGTTCACACACTTCTAAAAGATGATTTAGCATGAATGCAATCATTTATAGTTGCTTTACAATTATCCAATATTGCTTCCTTATCTTATAGATGTGGAAAATGAAATAGAAGCAAACTGTCTAGTGTCGACGTATGAGGGGCTGGAGCAGAAATTAGAATCCCCACGGCCTCAGAGGCGTTTCTTTGTTTCGGTCCCTAAGTCAAGCAGAGGAATAACAATATGCAGTACTGGCTTCTTTATAACACTGCTGGCTTGTATAGTTAACTGTCTTTAATAATAAAAACTACTGGGGATGATTAATTCCGTGATATGTAATCCTATTCCTGTTTCTATCTAAGCCAACATTCTGCACTGTAAAGTGGGTGCAGGAGATTATGTCAACTCTCTGAGACATCCCTGACCTCCCTGGCGCTTAGGAAAAGATGATCCACTCCAGAAAACAATGTGCAAACCTTGATGTCTGAGAACCACCCATCCCACCGGAAGAGGGCTGCTTTTACTGAGCACAGACCAGCTGATTGATCTTAAGTCTTGCTAAAGTCAATCAGTTCCAAAGTACTATTGGTTTTTATTGATCCCCTGTGACCCTTTCTATGGATAGATCCACATGACATTTTGACCACTGATGTTTTCCCATCATGCACCATTTTCACAACATATACATAATATCATAATTTTAATATAATAGAATCATTTTTTCCTACTGATATTGTTAACTCAGTTTCTTAGCACAAGAAGCTGCTATGAAATCCCTTTCCTTGATTCTATGACCCTGTAAGTTCTAGTGGGAGCTTAGGGGAAATCCCTGTCATGGTGGAGCACTGATTGCAGAGTAACACGAGAAGCCATGGCCTCATGGTGTTGATTTTTAGTGCTAAAATCCATTCATTCATACTTTCATTGATTCAACAAATGTTTATTGATATTATATAATATATATTGATATTGATAGTAGTTCCTATTATGTGATGGGTACTGTGATAAGCATATAGAATAAGTGATAGAAGAAAACACTGCTTTCAGGAAACTATTAATCCAATGAATTAATTATTTTCAAATTCTTTCTGCCCCAGTAAATCTAAGAGCTATGACACAGTCCATTCAATAAAAGTAGCTGCCTGTGGAAGTAACTATCAAGCTAAAGCACTGAGGGTGTGGAAAAGGAAGGATAGGGTGTCTGGTATTTTTTAAATTTTAGAAACAGATTTCCCTTCTGTTGGTGGAAGATCACTATAGTAGACAAAACTAAATGGATACAAAGTTCCTCTCCCTTTCAAAGGGGCTTTGGTATGACAGTATTAGTAAAAGAGAAAGAGTAAACAAGTCACTCACTGTGATTTCATTGCTTTGTTGGCTAAAGTAGGAGGCATAAAAAATAACAGTAATATAAACAGCTGTCTCCCAATGAATGTTTCCCTCATGACGGTTAACTGTTTCACATACATTTTGTCACCGAATCTTCACAAGAACCTGACACGGTAGGTACTGTTACTGGGTGAGCATACAGCCTGCTCTTCCTAGACACAATCAGTTACACTTGCTATCTTAATAGTTCTGCCTTTCATTCTCAAAAGTGTGCCAATGGAACAATAAAGTATTCTTTTTTACCTACAAAATAGCAGCTTCATATAGTTCAATTTAATAGATGATTCTATAATAACCTCATGGCAATCTTAGAAGGGCTTTCTAAAACTCTACCTAAATAACCCTGGTGCCCTATTTGGATTTCTGAGGAAGACCATTTGAAAAAAAAACAAATCCTACACCCTCTAATAAAGTCTATTTCTGTGCAATGTGCTCACTGGGAGGAGTGGGGACAGAGAGAACATTGTTCTGGTGGCAGAGACCTAGAAGGTGTACACCTCACAGCAGATCGATAAAGAAAACTGGAAACAATGGGTTTTGGTCAGAAAACCTTATGGCGAGATATATTTCTACAAGATATATAATAGCCATAATCCTATACTCAGCTTACACCTTATTAGAAATAATTTGATGAAACAAAAGAATTTGATTAAACCTTCTTAAAGTTTACCATAATTAGATTTGAAAATAAATTTCCAACTTTTTAGACTCCCTTCCTATTAAGCATCTGAGTGTAGCAACAGCTTTTGAAAAAATATAATGGCTATGTATTTTAAAATTTGACAAAAGTAACAAAGTTGTATCCTCATATTGAACTCCATATGATCATAGTAAAAGGCAAATGTGAGTGCCAAAACAGAAGACAACACGGGAAAAATTATAACTGGATGATTTAGCAGCCACTGAAGGAAACTAAATTCTTCCTGCTACCATATTCTGCTCACTGATTATAAAATTTTTCATAATACTTGAAAAATATCTTTATCAGTTTGTTCAGACTATATTGCTTAATTGCTTTCCAGTCTTGCTCAGTTCTGCACATGTGCACTTGTAATGACCAACAAAATTCCACTGGTGGCAACAGTTTCAAAAACAAGCTTCCCAGATTATCAGTAAACCCCCATTCCCCACCATCAACCCATCGAGGATCTTCTCATCAGATAACAGTTGGAATTTCTTCATCACCAATTCATCATTAGAGCTAACAAGTATTGATTTGTAGTCTGGTAAGAGGAAAATTCCATATACAGGGAGCTATACTGCTTAGGAAATTGTCTGAATGATCTAGAATTATCTGAAAAAACATGCTCAAATGGCTTTTTCACCTCTGAATTTTTGTTAAGCCCCTGGGGTAATGGTTTAACCCATGAAAGGAGCTCTTCCAGGTCAGGGAAGACTTCTGTGTGACTTAAAAAAGGAGACAGAGTTTAATTATTTATGTTTTTAAAGGGCACAACTTTATTGGAAATGATTACTTATTTGCCTAAATATTTGTGGAGATTGTAGGATAGAATTAAATACATACAGACTGCAGATTGGGAAAAGGAATATTTTGTTAAAGGTAATGTTACAATATGTAAGTAAGGTTTTTGTTACTAATTGAGGATGAATTATTTCTATAAACTATCTGCAAAATTATGAAGGAAGTTAATGGTAGATATATTTTCTCATCATAAATAGTCAACCATTACAGGGGCTCATCTAATACATAGTTTAAGGTTCTTATACTTAGAATGACAAGGTCCTCATAAGAGCATGGAGTCTACCTAAGCTGCACACTTGTGAACCATCCAAGTGCCCTTCAGGATGATGAGCTTTTGATTAGTCCTTTCAATTAGTGTTTATTTTCTTAAGTAGAATACTCACAACAGTTTCAAAGCTCTGAATCTCCTTTAATTGCTGCCTTTAAATTAAGAGGAATAGATTTTTTTAACTGGTCTCTTGCTGCTCTGGCCAAAAGTTCAAGTATGAATGCAATTTAAATATGAAAGCTAGTATCCAGCAAGCAAAGACCCATTTTTAGCTGAAGGTGAAAATTCACTCCACTCCATTAAGTAAAAACATTACTATATATCTGGACCTTCTGATATATTCTTGATTGATAGTTGTGCTTTCCCATCAGTAGAAAGATAAAAACAATTACTCTTTTGAGACGTCTGCACAAACATACCTACCCTGCACATTTTTTCCCCAAGGTACCCTAGAAATCTTGTTTCTAGTTTTATTTCTAAATGCCCCAACAAATTGGTTATTTTAAAAGTCACTATAAAGAACATATATAAAGGACATTATTGAGGCAATTGGGAAATTTGAATAATAGACTAATTTTAGATAATTTTGTTGCATCAATATAAAATTTCTTGGGCATGATAATAGTACCATGGTTTGGTCGGAGAATGTATATTTACAAGATAGAGGCTGTGACATTTAGGAGTGAAAAATCTGCAACTAGCTTTCAAATTGTTCAGCGAGTAAACACACACACATATACATACACATACATATGAAACCATACAAATAAAGATAGATAGCAAATATGGCAAAATATTGATAATTAGTGAATCTAGACAAAGGTTGCAAGGGTGTTTGCTATATTTTTCTTCCAATTTTTCCACAGACTTGAATTTATTCAAATTTAAAGCTGTGAAAAAGCCACTTTCTTTACAATAATTATCTTCTGTAACTTTTAAAAGCCATATATTGTTTACTGGCAAAAATGCAGAGCTTCCAGCTAGGCAGCAGGAACACAAGGCATTCTACAGAAACAGGAAAAAGTAAGTCAAACTAGTGAGGGAAGACAAGAAATCTGAGGCAGGTCCAAAGACTAAAAGGTCAAAAAGAATAAAGGGGGCCATAAATGGTGACGGAAGGGGTCTTGACTTGGGGTTGTGAGCACACAATACAATATACAGATGATGTATTATAGAATTGTACGCCTGAAACCTATATAATTTTATTAATCACTGTCACCCCAATGAATTCAATAAAATTTTTTAGAGGAGCATGAAAAGTTCCATGGACGCATTTCCCCTGTGGCTCTGAACTAGGTTGACCAAAGTTTTTTGTTGACCTGGACTTTCAATTCTGTAACTGCATGTTTCACCAAGTTGTACAACCCTCTGGGCCCTGGTATGCCTGCTTGCACTCTACCCTTCTTACGGGGCAAGTATCCCCATCTTCCCTGCGCACCTCAGAATCCATTCAAGGTGGTGGGACGGTGTCTTCTGACTGGCTGGACATAGAGCACCTGGCCACAGCTAAAGTCCTTTACCACATTTGAAGTCCCCCCAATACCATGGGCAGAGGTAGCTCCAATTTAACATCTAGGTCTCAGTCTCTTCCAAATTAAAGAGAATTTGTGAAAATTGAGCTAGCAACCCAGCATTAAATCAGCTGACTAATGATTTTGCTATGTTTTGGGCCTGAGTCTTATTAATTCATCTCTTGAATTATTTTATGGCCCAAGGTTCTTGCAAGGTGCGGTTCTAATGCCTGGGTCTGTGTCTCATCCCCTTTGCCTCTGCCCCCCATCCAGTCCCTCCTCACCCCGTGGCTGAACACCTGGTACTATCCCTGACTAGTCAACTCCTCTTTGACTAGGTCCTAATTGTTTTCACTTCTCCAGTGGCTAAACATATACTCTTGAATTCACATTGCCATCATTAAATTCTCACTTCCTTCTTCCAAGCTAGCTACCAACTATTGTTGCTTATCCAGTTGTCCTCTGACAGCTCCTTATGCTAAGACTGCTCACCCATAAGAACAGGTAGCCTCCTATAGCCTCTGTCTGCTGCAGCCTGCTGGCTGCAAGATGTTCTCATGTCTCACTGCTTTTAGTTGCCTGTTCCTAGGACCATCCCACATAGGCTGTCCTATCCCAGTGATTCTCTTTTCTATTTCTTATATCATTTAAACTAGCCTATCCATTTGGCAAATGAACCAAATTCCAAAATAGCTAAAGTTAAAGATTTCATTCACTCATTCACATAGCAAATTTTTGTTGGGTAGTAACTATGTGTCCAATTCTGTGCAGGACATGGACACTGAGAAGAGTTTTTAGTTTCCTGGCATTCCAAGGATGATGTACAGATACATGAATGTTGAATCTTGACCTCTTGAGTCCGAAGAAAAGTTTTTCAGGACCATAGTATAAACTCAGGCCTAACCAATGAGTTCTTATACAGCAGAACATTTCACACTGACATTACAAGAAACAATGTAGGTCCCTCGCTATGATACTAAAAAGTGTCACATTTATTGGTAGATGCATTACAACAATAGCCCTGAGCTATTGATAAGCCATTTGATAAGTATGTTAAACAACATTAGGCTTAAAATGAAGATTAAGATTAGCTGGCCACCTGGAATTACATGCTATATCATTATTCAATCCCTGGTTCATTAGTAGTTATCAAGAGGTATACATCTTTTCAAAATCACCTAAAATTTCAGAATTTTATGGAAGCAGTAATCTAAAAAAAAAAAAAAAAAAAAAAGTATATCAAAATCTAAAGCCCTAGGCCTCTGTGACTCCCAATGGCCAAACCTGTGACTCAGAATAGATAACAGTCTTATGTCAGTTTTATGTTATCTTACCCACAGTAGGGCTAAATTCTATACTTCTCATTAATGGTAAATATAAGACTGAATCATAACAATGTGATGGTTAATCTTATGCGTCAACGTGGCTAGGCCAGTGTCCAGATATTCGGCCAAACATTATTCTGGATGTTTCTGTGAGAGTGTTTTTGTATGAGATTTGCACATAAATTTATGGACTTTAAGTAAAGCCAAATGCCTTCTATAATGTGAATGGGACTCATCCAATCAGTTAAGGCCTAAATAGAGCAAAAGGCTGACTTCTCCACAGTAAGATCTCTCCAAAAAACTGCCCTCAGACTTCATCTGCAACTTCAGCTCTTCCTGGCTGTACAGCAGATTCCTATGGACTCAAACTGCAACTCTTGCCTGAGTCTCCAGCCTGTTGGCCACGCTCATCAGAGTCTGGACACATCAAGCCTTGCCAATCATGTGACTCAATTCTTTTAAATAAATCTCCTTGTGTTTTTTAATATACAGGATGGAGCAAACAGGTATACAGTTGTTCTTACGGAAAATAATACAATAATTAATAAATAATAATACAAGAATGCACTGTTTCGGCATACTGACAACTGGAAACCTATTTTCCCCACCCTGTGTGTGTGTGTGTGTGTGTGTGTGTGTGTGTGTATTCCTGTCGGTTCTGTTTCCCTGGAGAACCCTGATGAATATAGACACTAAGAAAGAAATTTTTCAATAAAGACTAAAAACATGATCTGAGAGACATCACTCTCCCCCTCCTTCTGTGTGTGAGTAAGCCCGAAGTTCTGCTGTAACTTCTCAGAATGTGTGGCTCTGATTCTATAGTCTCATTGTCGTCATGTTATAGGCAGTGGGAACAGCTCCAGGTGTTAGGCCCATGGGGTCCGATAGGACCTAAGTTCAGCAACCTCAGTGCCTGAGTCCTGGCTAGGAAAGAATTCAGAGCCAGACTTATTTGGAGATCACATACTCCTCGAGCACTTCTCTCTGTCAAGCTTTAAAGTGAGCTGAGAATTAGGAATTGAGGAGAGGGTAATGGGAGTGTGGGGCAGAGGAGAAAGAGGAAATTGTCTGCGTGTCTGGGAGTAAAATACATTTAGCCTCGAGTCCCCCAGTTTCTGACTTTTCTCAAGTCTCCTACTGAAGGAATAGGTCTTACTGAGAAGAAACTCAGGATACTATAGAATTTTCCAAGAGTAAACAGGTTTCTATAACTTATACCCATACCTTACTTTTTGAATTAAGAGTTAGCAAGGAAAGTTTTCAAATACCCCTTTAGCCACTCCCACTGTACGTGAAAAGGTGGTTTTTCTCATTCTTTCCCATACAATACAAAATCCACCTTCTTTATTCTCAGATTTTCCCATTCCAAAATTTAAATACCAAAATGAAGTAAATTTTTACATTCAAATTCCTTTAAGAAATTCATACCATCCTTGACTTAAGTCAAATTCACTGTTAAAGTTACTGTAAAGAAAGCAAGCATTTCTCAGGTTTCCATTGCCTACTAAAGAAAGTTTCACTCTTAAACACTTTTAAAAGGTGAATGATAAAGTATAATAAAAATTACATAAGTTATGGTTCACTAGATTCAGCAATTCTGTATTATATAGAAATTTAATCAATCTTTCAGGGACTGCAGACATATCACAGTGGGAGGTACTTTTGACCTTTCATGGAGGGTAAGCAATGTGAGGTACTGAACTGCACATTTCAGTGGGCTTGTTGGGTTTTGTATAATTGTCTCTTTCAGAATTTCTGGCCAAATTGAGCCCTTCTATTTCGTTATTCATACTGTTTTACATATGAAAAGCAAAACCTGCAATTTACCTATTTGAATCAAAATGTTCCCTTTATTCAAATCTAAATCTTTTCTCTCTCTGCCTCAAGAAAGGTAGACAGTAAGTAAAAAGGAGCACGCAAAGCTGTGTTAGGACACATTAAAATCATACCCTGTGCAGCCCTTATAGACTTCCCTCACAGTCCTGGTTAACAGTAGCTGTCAACATATAATTGTTAAAACTGTTCCTTTTCAATCTCAAAAGTGTGCCAATTTAGATGACAAAGTGTATGTTCACCCTAGTCAAGTTTGGCATCATGTCCAGGAAAGTAACCCCAATATATCCAGTTGCTATCATCCTATATTGGATGGAGAAGGGTTATACCTGCTTCAATATAGGACTCAATATAGCCCAATACCTGGCCTCAGTGAAGTAGAGAATTCTACAAAAGGGAATAGCTATAGATATGATACTAAAGCCCAATTCATCTATAAGTAAAAAGGGTAATAGAACATGAGCTTTTTTGTGAATGAAGACAATACAAAAATATCATATGCAATCTAGTGCATATGACTCAGCACTTAGAATTCTGTTCTTTTTTTTTTTCCCCATCTTAGGATTTTAATACTTAAGATTTAAAAAAAAAAAACAACTTACGAGTTCAACTCGTCAGAATGTTTTATTTGACAGGTGAGAAAGGAAAGTGAAGCCCCAGGCCCCAGAGAGGGCAATGATTCCCCCAAAGTCACCAAGCTTATTGACTAGGACAGAAATCTGATTATCTTAGCTCTCAGTAAACAGCTCTTTCCCATGCCATGCTCTATCTCCTGTCTTACAACTCGAATTCTCTACAACTGGCAATATTTGAGTATACTGATAAAAAACTATTTTCTAACTTATTTATATCCAAGTCTTAAGAATATCTGTCAGTTATCTGGACTTTATTGTAGCTCTAGGTACCACCTTCCTAACAAGAAAACATCATAACATGATTTAAATTTAGTATTAATGTTAAACAATATTATTTTGTAAATAAACCTATAGCTTCAATGAGCCTTTTAAGCTCCTGCTATAAAAATGCATCAACACTTGAAAAATATATCATATACAAAAGAAGAAGTTGTATTCCCTGAGAATACAGCATTGAAATAAATGATTAGGAACTGCACTGTACTAGCTAAAAGCACTCAAATGTGAGATCACTGTCACATTTTGTTATCAGATTTTATTTTAAAAGTCACACACACATTAATATCCATGAAGCAAATTATTTGTTAGGGATGGGGTCATTTTACAAATAAGCTTGCTCACCTGTAAATTGGCAGAAGTTAAGCTTTTAAATTTCGGCTTTAAATGTGAGTTCAAACTCATTAAATTATAATAAAGTTTTCTCTAGTTAAAAAAAAAATAGTTTACTTTTTACAATTATGTTATAACTAAAGAATGGTGCATGTTTTTCATACTCTCACTTAGGAAACTGTGAGTATACTACTTCAAATTCCCCAGGAACACTGCACAGTCTAATACCAGTTCCACACATGAGTTTTAGCATAAACCTTACTTGCTTTGGATTGCATTTTGAATGCTAATAAAGGAAGAGAAATGTATTTGTTTTCTTGGACTAGACTTCTTGAGTAATCTATTAAATGCTGAAGAGAAATTTAAGTCCAGAAAACTTCTCAGAAACAAAAATCTATTGGTATATGGCTTGAATGACTAAGTTCTGAACCTTTCATGTTCACCTGTGTTAGAGCTGCAGGCCTCTGTGGCTGGAACGATGGCATGTGCCTACAGAGTTCCAACTATTTGAGGAAGTAGAGCTTAAAATTAACTTATATCCCTTTCTTTTTTTAAAACTATATCTTTATTGATTTCAGAGAGAGGAAGGGAGAAGGAGGGAGAAAGACAGAAACATCAATGATGAGAGGGTCATTAATCGGCTGCCTCCTGCACGCCCCTGACTGGGGATCGAGCCCACAACCCGGGCATGTGTCCTGACCGGGAATCGAACTGCGATCTCCTGGATCCTAGGTCAATGCTCAACTGCTGAGCCATGCCCAGCAGAGTTATATCCCTTTCTTAACATGAAAAAAATAAAACTTTGAAGTCATACATGTACCAGCACCACAGCCATCATGCTAACTTCCTTAGCTACAAATGTACCCCCTGCTATTTGAGTACAGATTTAAGTTTTCAAATATTAGTAGCACTTACATAATTATATAACATGTTACTGCTTATATGCTGCAAAACATACACTTATGTCAAGTTTTACCAGGGATCTTTCCTTGAAAATATAATATACTAGACCAAGAGAATGTCAATTCAAGTTTCACTCAATATCTATAGGACCTCACATGTGTCACTCTTCCAGAACAACAGAATTTTTGTGTGCTCAAAGGAAGATTGTCTTCTCTCTCTGGTTTCTAGAATTATGAAAAAATAAGAGCTGTTTAACATATGTGAAGCACTTGGAGTTCATACACAAAACTGCCCACCTCTACCAAAAGATAGAGACAAGAAGCAAAAGAGGAGTTAATAAATATCACGCCTCATAATGGGTCATAGGATGGTCAATTCACTACAATTTTCTATGGCATGAGCGTTTTCTTCAGGGAGGGAAAGGCAGTATTAATATACAAGTCAGTAAATGAGCTGTTTACGTTCACAGCACAGAGCAGAATGCAGATTGATGATTTTTCAAATAGCCTATGGTAGTAATTATAACTATGAGTAATGAGGGGAAAATGTCCTATTTTTTATATACATTTTGTAAACTTTCTCAACCTGGAAATACAAGCATAAAACTATGAAGATCATTTATATCTAGATAAAATTAAGATTAAAAAAACACTTTCAATAGATTTTTTTATTTTTCAATACGAACATGGATTTTTATGAAATTAATTTGTACTATACTTACAACAATCAACCAGAATGAAAATGAAAAAATAAAACCAAGTTAAAACACTGCACCATTGCCTTTGCTTGCAAGGTGGAGGGGAAAACGTTCTCACAGGTTTAGAAACAGTGATACATTTAAAAATTAATATTGGCAGCCTTTAATTTATTTACTTGATACTTTCAAGATTGTAATTAAAGAAGCTCAATAGATGCATAATAGACAC
The DNA here is from genome assembly GCF_054644295.1 of Miniopterus natalensis. Classification (NCBI taxonomy): domain Eukaryota; kingdom Metazoa; phylum Chordata; class Mammalia; order Chiroptera; family Miniopteridae; genus Miniopterus; species Miniopterus natalensis. The sequence goes on along the minus strand of NC_142085.1, from coordinate 49,638,215 downwards.
AGGAAAGGATTAAAGGTGACATTCTACTGATAAGATCTCTTTTGGATAGTAATAAAATGATGATAAAGATCTAATTTTTCTTTCTGGGCCCTTTGAGAACCAGAACATTAGCATTCACAATTGTTTGGAGTGTATCTTAACAGTTCAGCACTTCAAACTTACCCTTCCCCGGCCGGGCCTGGCTCAGTGGTGGAGCATGGACCTAGGATCCAGGCGATCGGGGTTCGATTCCCAGTCAGGGCACATGCCCGGGTTGTGGGCTGCAGCCGATCAATGACTCTTTCATCATTGATGTTTCTGTCTTTCTCTCTTCCTCTCCCTTCCTCTCTCTGAGATCAATAGAGATATATTTAAAAAAAAAAAAAAAAAAAAAAAAAAGGTCCAGTTTTTGAAAAAAGCAAAAAACAACAACAAATTTACCTTTCCCCAAAACGGAGGACAAATGGTTAACAAGAGGTTAAATTAAGAGGGCTCAGTGCTTGCTTTTCCCTCACAGGTCACTATGGCCTTGCTCATTTCTGCTTCTCTTGGTTCCCTGGAGCACCTTGCACAACATCAGGCATATGGCAGATGCTTTAAAAAATGTGTTGTCTCAACTACTGTACCCTACAAGGCAGGGCTCTCTTCACCTATGATAATATATCTTAATAGTGAGACCCAACACTTGCTCCCGCTCTATTGAGGCAAGGAAAATTCTTCCCCTAGGTTTCAATGGCTCTAAAGCCTTAAAAAAGAACAAACCTCTTATGAAATGTATCCTGCACCTGGGGCTCTGAGTACATTCACATAAAGTGTTCTTTATCTTCCCATCAAGTTTGCTGCTAGGATCTCTTAGTTTCACTGGGTGTGTTTAAGCTACCATTTCAACACCAACATCAAGTAGTGATTTTCAAACATGGAAAAGAGCTTAACAATATTTTAAAGTCAATGCACACTTGTTACGTAACTCACACCAACATTGTGGGGGACAACTCAAGGCATTAAATTAAACGGTGACTTTGATCTACTGGTGTCCAAAGTCCTACACAGGGCTAGTGTCAACCAGTTCCAGAATTCACCCAATTGATTTAACAAAATTCTTCAGAATGCAGAAAGGAATCAATTCTCTAGGAACTTTAAAATAAAATATTTATGGACCAAAAGATGCAGGCTATCATAATAATCTAAAGAAAAGTGCAAAGAATATTTAATATAATATAGAATCAAAGAGGCAAGTTCTCATATCTCTGTTGTCAAATAAAAATTTGGATTGTTGTTTGGAGTTATTGTAATGGGATTAGAATGAGACTTGCCGAGTAGCAGATTCATTGTGTGCCTTACAGCCAATCTAAATTCCATGTGCCACCACCTGTAAACATAAGCAATAGATTTCTTTTTTTAAATGACCTGGAAAGTACCTAACAGGCTATCCTTGGGGAACTAACACTTTTTGAACTAATTAATCACCAAATGCCATGGTTGCTCCACTCCACGGAATATGAAGAAGCAGTTACTGGGCAATAAAAAAAAATTCTCTAGAAAAGAAAATGTTAATCAACTATTGTTGGAGGACAAACTACAAGTATTTATAAGTGTTCTTCAAAATCTTCATTTTAAGCAGAAAAAGAGCAGAAACATTTCTTTACATGAATAGATTTGAACTCTGAAACTAATTTAAACATTTTTATTTCCTTATTGTTTTGAACAAAAACATGGATCAACAGTAGTTAGGTAACCCAGAGACACTGATGCATACAAAAGACTGATGTGTAGCAGAGGGCAAGGGAGTAGGGTGGGGTGGGAAGAGATTAACCAAAAACTTATATGTATATATACATAACCCATGGACCCGGACAATAGTATGATGAAAATCTGGGGAGGGAGCTGGAGGATGGTGGAGGGTTTGATGGGGGGGAAGGGGGACACCTATAAAACTTTAAACAATAAAAATTTTTAAAAAGAGTAGTTAGGTAATGAATACTAAGAATATTAAAAGGAAAAGCTGCTATTTTATAGCAGCTAGAGCCCTGGACTAGACTGAACTTCAAAGGGGACTTATTTCTATTTTGGGTCAGATAATTAACCAACTTTATGAATATGGACAATTTAGTTCAGCTCTGTTTCTCAGTCTCCCCAGGTATAAAATGAGATGAGACTAGCTAATATTTAAGATCCTCTCTAGCCCTGACCTTCTATGAAATGTCAACATTTTTGGAACTACTTTTTCTTTCACGTCTGTACAACTTTGTCAATATTTAGACCACTATATAAGAGTTATGGTTTGGATTTAGCATTTACAATCAATATATGAATTTTTATTATTACTTAGCTAAGTATCTTCAAATCCTGTCACTGTTTATTCTGTCACATACTTAAACAATAAACAGAGCAATCTTTATAAGACCAAGCAAGACATAGGAAGCTGTGACTGACCAGAGACAAATACCAAACTAAAGACGCTTTGAATATATTATAAACATCCCCTTCTTGGGACTTCAAAACACAATGTATTTTTCTTATTTATTCTATTGTCATGGTCTTCTAATTATCTTTAGAAAATTAAAATAAGTTCAACAAATGGAAGATGTACCAGAATTGTGCAATTAGTTACGAGAACCCATGAAATAAGAACTGGAATTCCTGTTGAACTGTTCACTATAGAAAGCTACATGAGAGTTGCATTAGGGTGCATGCACTGGGTGCAAAAGTCTGAAGACCTCTACCAACAAGGTAATTGGAAATAAAATCTATATGCATAAAAATCATTCTCTGGGGAAAAAATGAATAGGGAGAACACAAAATGCAAGTTTACCCTACACAGTACAGTGCACTCGGGTGATAGAATAGACTTTCTTGGTGACCATAAGAACTAACATTCTTTGAAAATTTGCCATGAATTTACAAGAACTATGATAAATACTTCAAATAAATTTTGTATTATAAAGGCTAGAGAGCTCTCATTTTTCACATTCCTTGTGTCTAGAATTCCAGATGCAATTTAGGTGTTACCAATTTGATGCATGACACTTAAATTCAGCACTTACTTAAGTGGAACAGAGGCACAGGGCAACCATTTTTTCTGGGTCAGGTCTAGAAGCTGTGGTGCAGCTCTGGAGTCTACAACTCTGGTGAGATTCTTGATTCCCCAAGACATGATTTTGGCAGAGTTTGCAATTTCCTTGGCAGAACCATTCTACATTATTATTCTGGGAGTCTCCCTGGAGACCCAGTCTAACTCCTAATCTTTCCAGGATGCCAATATTTTATAAGCACCTAATTCCTTGTATTTAATTTCTTTTTGCTTAAAATAGCTAAAGTGGTTTCTGTTATCAGCAACTGAACCTTGACTAATATAGGTTGTTATCAAGAATAACTGTAGATGAAACACTCAAAGATGAGCATCTGAGTTTGCTTTAAAAAAAAAAAAGTGAAAACCTGGTTGCCAGAAAAGCTTGACTATTGGTAGACCATGTTCTCCAGATGCTTCAGTTACCACCTATGGTCACCTGTAATGAAGTGCCTACCAAAGGTACACTTTTAATGAAATAAATAGCAGTTTCTGAAACAGAGTATGGTGAGTATAAGTATACAAGGATGGTCAGGTAGAATTGTTGCTTGTAACTGCATTGGAGACTGATCAGAAGAAAAATAATAGGCTCTAATACAAAGTGCTTATTTAAGCTATAAGCAGAAAATAGAGATTTTTTTTTCTGACTGCCTTAAAAGAACATTTTATCTCTACAATCACAGGGCTGATTATCAAAAGAAGAATCTGATGCATTAGTTGCTGAAATACAGCAAAGTAGTATATTTCTTACGTGAAAATTAGAAACCTGCTAAGGAAAGAGTAGGGACTTGAGAATTTGGTGATGACTGAGAAATGTGACAATTAAGATCATTCAGATAATTTGAGTACACAGAACCCCCAAATCCTATCAAACCTCTTGAGTCAACAGAGACCTCCTCCCCTGACTGATGAGGCTGGTTCTACCTTGCATGAAGAACTGGTAATAACCTCACTTGAGGCTGTTAACTCATAAAGGGATGTCAGTTCTCCTCATGCCACACCCTGTTTTCTTCTAGGTCTCAGTCAAATGGCAGCATGTTATTAGTTAGTTATATGAAACCTAAAGTTGCTGGTGATCTGAAATAATTTGGTAGAGATGCTGGAAATGCCTTGGCAGTATATGGAAGAGAAAATCCAAGACAGAAAAGGAGAAATGTTGGATTTTATCACACACAACCACCTCCTAACTACTTCTCCTAGGCCAAAGCACACTCCCTTCACAAAGATATTAACACATGAATTGTGAAAGGAGCATCAATATCCTCAGAAAACATGGTCATAACTGTCCTCTGAAAGAAGAGAGAAAGGTGGTACATGTTGCTGCTGAAATGGGTTGCTTGACTTCAGTGGGCATGATAAGATCCAAGGGTGGCAGAGACTAACTATTAGAGGCAAGGAGAACGTAGCTACCATAATAGAAATTAGGGCTAGGGGGACCACCAGAATAAACTTCAACAATGATTAATTGACCAAAGTGTCTTGTGAGGAAAGTAAATGAGAAGCCTTACTTGATTAACTGTATAATGAAAACGTCTAGGCATGGTGAACAGAGGCCTGACTTGAAAAATCACAGCTTCTCACTTAGAAGGCCAGGCATATGTAGAAGAACCTACAATGATATCACCTTCCAGTTGTCCCCAAAGTAATTGCAGCCATTTACTGCAGTGACTGCACATTGAGCAAAGAGAAATACTCAGACCTTTTGAAGATTTTCAACATAGGCTCCAACCCAAAATTAATTTGGGGGGAGCCACTGTGACACTCTAATCAGAGAAAAGGTTCATTGTAGTCATGTGATAAGTGAAATTTGGGCCCAAGCCCACCTCTCATTCAGTTCAGTGGCTGAAAACTCATTCTGTAGTTATTTCCCCAGTCCTGCATGTATAGTGGAAATAGACATTCTTGGAAGCTCACAACAGCCCAACAGTTGTTCCCTGATTCAACTGAGAGCTACTATGAGTCATGGTAGGTGTGATTACCACTCTAAGATGGTCCCCAATAACCTCTGCCTCCGGTATTCACAGCCTTGTGTAACAACCTCCCATATGTGTCAGAGTTAGTCTGTTTGTCAGGTAGAATGTTACTTCCAGGGCTAAGTTATAAAAGAAACTGTGGCTCCTGGCTTCTTCTTTCTCTTGTGTTACTTTGAGGGAGCCAGCTGCCATGTTATGAGAAAACCCAAACAGCTTATGGAGAGCTCTGTAGAATCTCTAGACTCTCTAGAGCTCTCTAGAATCTCTACTTTTAAGAACATGAACCCCATCATGAGGTCTATGCACTGATAACCTCATCTAAATCTAATTATATCCCAAAGGCCTCATCTCCAAATACTATCATATTGAGGCTTAGTGCTTCAACATGTGAAGTTTGGAGTGGCACAATTCAGTTCTTAGCAAAGTAAAAAGCTTCTAGTAATTTGTGCCTTCATGACCATATGCATGGTACAGCATGGGAAATAAGAATGTTCATTCTGTTTACACTTGCTAATCTTATCCTCACATTTCTAAATTGAGGTTCAAACTCACCGATATCAAGAAAACTTCCATGTTTAGCTCTGCCCTTCTTCTACCCATATTTGTTCAATAAATACTTGAATTGGTTTTAGGTGCTGGTATTTAGAATCAGTTTTCCAAGGATAAAAAACAATTTCTCAAATTCTTTAGTAAAACTCTACAGTATTGGGTTTTGTAGTGGGTAGTCAATGAATGAGAAATTATTCAAAGGAAGTTAGTAATTTTTCTACTGCATAACTTTCAACCTTAAGTCTCCCTATTTAAAAAAAGTATGTATTTAGGGTTTATAAGGTGCTAGGCACTGTGCTAGACACTGGGAAGAAGCAATAGGTGAGAGTATGTGCCCTCCTTTATAGAGCTGAAGGCTTAGATGGGGGAGACATGCATTGAACAAATAATTACAGAGATAAATATACAATTAAACTTGTCATAGACATTGTGAAGGAAAAGTAGACTGAGAGATTACAGTGCAGGCCTGATTTAGATTAGGATTCAGGGAAGACTTCTCTGAGAAAGCCATTTTAGGGGGGACCTGAACTATGAGCATGAGGATATAGCCAGGCAAAGAGACAAACTCCAAGCAGAGGGAATAGAAAAAGGTCCCAAAGCAGTGAGGAGCTCAGCATCTGTGGGGAAATGTAAAACTGACAGGTGGCTAAAGTGAAAGGGAAAATGGACCATGATGGGGCTGGAGAGTTATACAGGGACCAGGATATACAAGGACTAATTATAGATCCAGTTAGAGGGTTGTAGATTTATCCGAAATGTATTAAATAGACACTGAAGAGCTGTAGCTGAGAGTGCTGCATTTTTAGAAGATTACACAGGCTAATCTATGCAGAATATGTTAATGGAAGACAAGAGGAAATAGAGAAACAAATCTGGAAGCTTCCACAGTAGATGCTTCGGGTAGAAAGGATATTTGCTAAGAGGACAATAATAACAGTGGACATTTGAAAAAGTAGGCAGATTCAGAATATATTTTGGAGATATATTCCAGAGGAATCAAAAGGGAGGTATAGAGCTTAACACACGTTTACCTTCATACAATGCTTACAAACTATTTTCTACAACTTCCAAAGCTCACAAAGATATCTTAAGTCCTGATCACCCCTTTACTTTCTGTTTAATTGTTCAAGTAGAAGCTAGATTTGCTTAACTTTGTACAACAATCAGCACAGCATGATACCTATATTTATGGCATCTCTAACGCCCTTCATAAAGTTCTATCTAACAAGATTTGGGGGTTCTTAGTGAATAAGTATTATAAATTTTGAAGGAGAGCGTCACATGGGACAGACTTTTAATTCAGTTTAAAAGAACAAACCTGACATTCTCTTTTAAATGGCATTTTTCCCAAAAGCTAATGTCAATTTTGAGTCTGAAATTTAGCCTTGTAAAATTAAGCTCAAATACAAGCTTCCAACAACCAACTCAGTGAAACACATCTCTAAGTTTGCAATGAGAAATAAATGTACTTTACTGTTGTAAATACAATTTCTATTATGAAACCTACAAGACTTTTTTTTTTAATATATCTTTATTGATTTCAGAGAGAGGAAAGGAGAGGGAGAGAGAGAGATAGAAACATCAATGATGAGAGAGTCATTGATCGAGCCCGCAACCCGGGCATGTGCCCTGACCGGGAATCGAACCCTGATCACCTGGATCCCAGGTCGACGCTCAACTGCTGAGCCACGCCCGGCCGGGCTGCAAGACTTTTAAATACACATAGGATGCATGGGATGAAGCTGAAAAATAAAAATTGCTTAATGGTCAGATTCATACTGCATTTGAATATGGGATATAAAATTCCTTTGTCCTAAGCCATATACTCCCAAAAAATCACACGGAAAAAAATTAGTGTTAAAGTCATATAACATCCTTTAGCATTAAAAATCATGGTAACTTTTCTCTCTCCTAGAATGTCAGCTGAAAAGGAAATAATTTGAATTATATAGCTGTAGATATTCTTTTTTATATATTCCTTGCTAAAAAAGGGAAAGATTTTTAAAAGAAATAAAAGGGAAAACCTAGCCAAGAGGAAAGAGGTTCCAAAAGGATTTATATATATAAAGATCACATCTTCTCTATCAACCCACAATTCCTATTTCAACCCTGATCATTTTCTTCATGGCCAATAAGCACTAACCTAGTGTAAAACAGAGTAAGAAAAGTATGTGCATATATGACAGATAAAATACAAGCTGCACCTATTTTGGGTGTTTTTATCATTAACTGCTGTTGCATAAACTGAACATACAATGGGCTGTGACACTGGATAAATCATTTGTTTCCACTTGTTATTGATGACATTTCATAACTCGTTTGGGGCTCTGCTTTGCCCCGTCACTCCTGAGTTATGAGGTCATCAATCATGACTGGGAATAAATGATTTATGTAAGTCGCCCTATTGTATATTTTAGGTACAGTATACCATAAAACACACACTATTGATTTCTAATATTGTGGCATTACGTTTATCATGTGTGTTTGTGAGACTGTGATCTTGTGTCATCTGCTGCAGCAACTGAGTATGAAATGTTAAAATAATTTATGAGAAAAGAAATGCACAAAAATAACTGGGTGAATTCCTATTTTTAATTACTACCTTGCTAAAGCAATTTTAAAGGTCTCCTCGAATTAAAAAATACTGTCTCAAGGAAAGGGAGTTGTAGCAAAGGGCATGAAGTCAATATATAAAGTCATGATTAGGAAATAGAAAAGCACTGAGAGAGACCCTTTGAATGGAGCTTATGCCACCCGGAGTAATCTGCAGAGATACTGAGGACACGCCTCCCACTGAGGAACATTTATAATGTGTATTACACTTGAAAGGATCAGCTGCTTAGTAACAAGAATATCATGGGAATATGAAAATGTTCTTGCAGGCATTTTTAGAAAGGGAGGTGGTAGGGTGGGGAGCAAAAGACAAACTGATTCTTTTTGTTAATGGAAGCTTAGCCCCTTTACCTGTAACTCAGGTTGAGTTTGCAAAGAATCCACAAGCAATTTTATCTAACATATTAATTGAAAATAAACAAAGTTAACAAGAAAATACAGTACTCTCATTTCAAAGGTGTTCTTTGAAAAAGATACAGCATCTTAAGAGATTGGAAAATGTTCCCTTTACTTCTTGTTTCATCTGCCAACTGACTTCCATTTTTTTCCCCTGACGAGCTTAAAACTATAAACATGGTTTTCAAAAAAAATAAATAAATCTACAAGAAAATGCAAAGAAATTTGAGGAAGGCAATCAAAAACATATTGAAAATCAAACCTAGAATAAGAGCATCAAAAATCCAAGAACTTTCAGCTATTTGCAATTACGAGAGTAATTGCTATTTTAACATGTTTTGCTTGTTCCAAAGAAACTAGTTCGTAAGCTGAAATTCAAGGAGTTTAAATCACAGCGAAATCTTTTAGGAGCTGATCAAGACTAAATATACAATCAAAACAACCTATTATCTACATATTTTAGTTGATTAAAAAAATAAGGTACCTCTCTGAGCACTATTACACAGAAGTCGTTGACCAGCTGTGTTCAATTCCTAGTGATGATAAAAAGATAAATAACTATTTAATCTGAAGTATGAAAAATTTAGGTCACATATAAAGGAAAATTTCCTTTTTTCCAGGAAAGTTTTAAATATTGACATTAATTATTGAGAATAGTTATAGCAGAATTTTTATATATTATAGCAGAATTTTTTTGGAAATTTTTAATGGTAGTTTTACTTTTTTAGAATTGTTTAAGATTTGTCCTAGTCTAATGACCAAGTGTTGCATTATAAATTCAAAATGAGTTCTCAAAATTATTTTCATAGCTTAATTCTATCATGGTACCAGTTCAGGAAGAGCAATGTTTTATAGAGCAACAGCATAAGAGGATTGGGGGTTTCAAAAGTGAGAGTTGGTATTTAGGATTAGTAAAATGATACATGAGAAAGTGAGTCAGAGGTCCACAGTTTTGCTAAAAATCCTTAGTTTAAATCCAATATTATTTAGAAATATTTCACTTTTGAATTTTTAGATTTTTCCTAGATGATTTAATTAAGTGTAAGTTTCCTTAACTTATCACCATGAATAAGATTTAAGGGAGTTCAGAAACTACCTAAAATTGTATTTAAAATTTGTGTGTGATGAGTGCACATGCATGCTTCTGTAAGCCCATAACATTATTAAACTTTATCCAGAGTCCAAGTCCAGAAACAAGCAATTTTTTAAAAATTACAAACCACCAATTCAAAAGGCTGTCATTCACAATTAAGTCTATTATTCATCTTTCCAAACTGTTTACAAAATAAACTCCTCTTTTTCTAAACTATGTTCCCTCTCTCTCCCTCCCTCTCGCCCTCTCTTCCTCCCTCCATCTTTCTCTTTATATCTTATGCCCTTTATTCTATTCATTTTGGCAATTGGTCAGAAGGAAGTACTTAAACTCAGTGGCTAATTTTGTTATTTTTCAAGTGCTTTTGGATAAGAGCTTGTTGTAAATTCAATAGTTTGAACTTGGCAACTAAAGCCACTTTTTTCCCTGTGTGCAGATATCAATTAAATGTGATTTCCCTTCTCCCCTACATATAATCAAAGAATAGCTGCTACTTAAATATGGCAACTAACATATGGAATCAGGAGTCATTAAGAAAAAAAAGTCTCCTTTTAGAGTAAACCTTATAATGTTTTAATTTCAGATTTTACATTTTTAACAATAAAATGTGATGAGATGTGGGAAGATTATCTTTTGATGAAAAGAGGCTACACAGAGAAGTAGGCAATATAATTAGGAAGCATCCTTGCAGATTGTACAGTAAGTGTTGCATGATCAATCCAGGATATTAAAATAAAACTAAAAAGGAAGAAAGAAACTGGGTATAAACCTGACTTAATCAGTTTAGAGCTGTTTTAATGAGTTTTCTCCCAAGCATTAGAAATGCTGATGGAGCCACAGCCTACATATTTGGTCCTGTACCAGGCTGGGTATGAGGAGACTGGGGACTTAACCCCAGCTCTGCTCCCGACTCATTGAGTGACCCCAAGCCATTTAACCCATCTGTTGTTTTTCAGAAGGTGATAACTTGGAGACTGCCTAGCAATTGCTGTGTATTAATGGGGTGACAGTCAGAGGAAGATGCCTGGGGCAGAAGAGCTTCAGTGTAAGGAAATCAGCTTTCTCTGCTTGGCCCAATCATTTCAGCACTACTGCTCTTTCAGGAAGCTTTCTGCTCCCTGCTCCGGAACACCCCATGCTGCCAAAGCCACTGCAGGGGACACCTTTAACAGACAACCTCATTTTCAAATTTCCAGACCAGTAGATCAAATGAACCAGTGCAAGGGTAATATTTTTAAGGTTTCCAAGAGATGCACAGAAGAGATGACTATCTTGGGAAGAGAGAATTACAGCAGGAACCCCACTTAATGATGACTGGAAAGGTAGATCAGAAAGCAGCTTCTTGAGTTTGGAATTATTTAGATTTCAAGTTGTATTTTGCTCTACATCAAATTGGATTAGATTCCTTGAATCTTCGAAGACTTTGATCCAGCCCATTTCACATTTACAAATTAAAAGGGAGCTTTGGTGATGAAAATCATATAACATACAACAAGAAAGCTTTGGGGGGGGGGGGTTATGGGCAGATTTAGCCTAGAGGCCCATTGTACCAATGTTTGTACTTTGAGAAAACACACTCAATTCCTATAATGCTAAACATTCTTCTTTAGAGGGGCGCGCATTTATAAAATAGCTGCATACCTGTATTACACAGTAATATGTTTATGAATCCAATAATAATTTATTTCACTGGAATTGATGTCCTTCTATAATTAAGAAAACCAAAATTTCAAGGCACTAAAAGTGTTGTACAAATGCAGATAAGTTAAAATACTAACCAAATTTTAATGAAAGTTAAAATAAATGAGTCATGTCATATATTTGATAACCTAACATATCCATAACAACCAGACTCACTCTAAGTAATCACGAGGCAGTGAGAGCAGTGAGGAAGGAGAGAGGAGGAAGGCCAAACATTCAGATCTAGAACTTAGACAACAGTAAATTTGGCTGTGAAGGAATTTTAAAAAGAAAAAGTCACTGATCACTTTACACATGAGCAGGAAGCCTGAAACAAAATATCATTCATCCAAACTATAGACTATATCAGCCATCCCTTAAGAAATGAAAGGATCATCAGCTACTCTCAAACAGAACCTGTCAGCATAGCACACTCCAGCAACTTCCCGATGCCACCACGTGTGCACAGGGATTCATCAACAGGGTTTGCAAAGCGCCGCTATTCTCCAGGCAGTGCTCGCTACATGAACGCGAACATAAATCAAAACTACTGGCGTGTGTTCCCTGTAGTCGCCGCTGCTTAATCCTCTTACTCTAACCCTTCCCACCTTCACACAGGGTCATCTCTCCATGTAACCGACACATTCCCCTTTCAAAAATCTTCTTTCATGAAGGTTTATAAATGCCTTATTGATTTTTCTACACAAGGCCAGTCAACTTCTGACTTCACAAGAAGAACTGAATAAAGTGGATGGGCCCACTGCTGTTTCCCTACCTACATAACTAAAGTACCACTACCCAGTTAATTTTAGTTCTACTAACTGACCTAGTCATAGAATAACCATCATCAGTGTCAGGGTCCCCGAAAGACAAAGACCTGTCTGTGCTCCTGCTTGACTACAAAGTGACAAAGCCATTGGGCAAATAACTATATGGCTGGCCTGATTCTCCTCCAGGTCTCAGTCATATGTGCAGGCAAAAAGAATCTTGATGCAGCGTCTGAAAACATTCTTTTGATATCTGATTATCTTATTAATAAGTCAGTTAATCAAAAAAGATTGTGTCATGTATCTTTTGCATTTTTAAAACATTAGATTAAGGTTATAAACTTGAAAATGTTTTTGTCTCTCATTTCATTTATAAATTTTCCACAATTTTTGAAAATCTTTATTTTCTTATTTTTATTATTATAGGTTATTTATTATTTTATTATTATTATAGGTTATTAAAATTTTGTGCTACTTCATAGTTTTCTTATTTTATTTATATTATTACCTCCATAATTGTTTTTTACTCTCCACTTTTTTCTTTAAACAAAATTAAGAGTTTTCAAAAATGATCTTGCATTAAATTTTTCCTGCTTTAGAAATTGAGTAGTATAAAGCAAAAAAAATTGTGCATACTACATATATAGTGGTAAATAGTAAATGGGCCTATATAGTTGCAAAGTTTCTACATTTTACCTAGAGCAATATAATATTAATACTAATTAAACTGTGAAAAATTAACAATGCATATTATAATCCCTAGAGTAACCATTAAATATATATATAAATCAAATCCTAAAAATTCTAAAAACATTTCTATAATCCAAAATAAGACAGCAGAGGAGGAGCAGAAGAATGAAAAACAGAGGGGAAAAATAGAAAACAATTTTTAAAACTGCTGACTTAAATCTACACACATCAATAATCACATTAAATGTAAGTGGATTAATATTTCTAATTCAAAAGCAGAGGTTGTCAGAATGGATATTTTTTCAGAACGGATTTTTTAAAAAGCAAGACCCAATCTATGCTGTCCATATGAGGCGTATGTTAAATACTAAGCCACAGATACTTTAAAATTAAATGGGTAGAAAAAGATATAACATTGAAATTGTAAGTACAACAAGGCTGGAGTGGCTATCATAGCAGTTTTATTTATAATAGACAAAAACTAGAAAGCCTATATTCTGTCAAAAGGGGAGAGAATAAACAAACCAAGATTCATCCATACAATGGAATACTGTTTGGTAATAAACAGGAACTAACTATTGATATATCCAAGAGTATGGATACATCTCAAAAACATGCTAAGTGAAAGTTTTACACAAAACAGGACGTACTGTGTGATTCCATCCTAGAACAGATACAACTCATCTGTAATGGAAAACATCAGAACAGTAGTCAGTTCTAAAGTGGGTTAGGTCAGGGATTGACTGAGAAAAGGCATGAGGGAATTTTCTGAAGCAATGATAGTATTCTATAGCATAATCATGGGGATGGTTACACAGCTAGATATAATTGTCAAAACACAATGAAAGTACACTAAAGAATTGTGATTTTCATTGTATATAAATTTTACATCAAAAGAAGAAACATAAACAAGTATTCAACACTATATACATGTTAGGTGTTTAGGGAAAACTATACTGATGCCTGCACTTTTGTTTGAAATGCACCAAAAAAATCAATTGAAGAATATAAGAATATAGATAGATGTAAAATAAAGCAATATACTAAAATGTTAATAACTGCATCTAGTTGGTAGTTATATGGTGATCACTGTAAGATTTTTTCAATTTTTCCATATGTTTAAAATTTTTCTAAACAAAAATTGGAAAATTACACATTAAAATAAAAATAGAAAGAGGAAAGGAGGAGAGGGTATACAGGGGGCTAAACTGAATCTGCTTTATTCTTTAAAATAAAGAGACAAAATGGTCTGAAGCAAACAGAAGACATATTTAAATGACCCTAGTGTAGGATTCATGGGTATTGATGGTATTTTTTATTCTCCTTTGTATTTTCTTCACGCTTGAAATATTTCATAACTAAATTTTTTATAATATATGAGTGAAATGAATGTAATGCAAAAGCAGTTGAAGGACAATAAACTGAGTCCCAGGATCTGGGTTTTAGTCACCACTCAGTTATTAACTGACTGTGAACCTGATGCGAGTGACAGTCTCTCTGGGCCTCAGTTTCCTCATTTGTAAACTAAGAGAGTAAAATAAGAGAGTAATGTATTAGATTCATTTTCATCTTTACAATTCTGTAAACCTAAAATAGACAAACATAAACAAAAGTGCATTTTTAAGCATTGCTTCATGATTAATATTACACACTAGCCAAAATACTCAAAAAGTTAATTATACAGGTGGTCAGAGAATAACTTTGTGCATAAGAGAATCATGACTTTTATGTTTTTGCTCAACCTATACTCAATAAAGAAATATATTAGTAGAGAGAAAACTATATCACTGAAGAGCTCAAAACCCAAAAAGAAATGGGGAAAAAAATTAGTTTTTAAGACATGATTTCTACGATTTATTCTTCCAATAACTTGGGTCTTGAGAATTCCATTCCATTTTAAGCCTTATTTTTTCAACTGTACAATATGGGGATGAGAGTAAGTGGCCTTTAAGAATATTGCTAGTTCTACAAATAAATGAAAGGATATACCATGCTCATGAATTGGAAGGATTAATATTGTTAATATGTCCTCACTCCCTAAAGCAACATACAGATTCAATGCAATCCCTATTAAAATATGAATGGCATTCTTCTCAGAACTAGAACAAGTAATCCTAAATTTATGCAGAAATGCTGACCCCAAATAGCCAAAGAAACCTAAAGAAAAAGTAAAGTGGGAGGTATCATGCTCCCTAATTTCAAACTATACTACAAAGCTACAATAATCAAGTCAGTATGGTACTGGCATAAAAACAGATATATAGATCAACGGAATAAACTAGACAGCTCAGA
The DNA here is from genome assembly GCF_054644295.1 of Miniopterus natalensis. Taxonomy (NCBI): domain Eukaryota; kingdom Metazoa; phylum Chordata; class Mammalia; order Chiroptera; family Miniopteridae; genus Miniopterus; species Miniopterus natalensis. Next base: position 49,623,116 of record NC_142085.1, on the reverse strand, counting down.
AATAAATCCTTTCTTATATGGTCAATTAATCTATGACAAAGAAGGCAAGAACATACAATGTAGTAAAGACAGTCTCTTCAATAAGTGGTGCTGGGCAAACTGAGCAGTTACATGTTAAAAATAACATTAGACCACTTTCTTATAACATATATAAAAATAAACTTCAAAACGGATTAAAGACTTAAATGTGAGACCTGAAACCATAAAACTTCTAGAGGAAAACATAGGCAGTAAATGCTTTGACACTGCTCTTTTTGGATGTCTCCTTGGGCAAGAAGAAGAAAAGAAAAAATAAATAAATGGGACTATATCAAACTAAAATGTTTTTGTACAGCAAAGGAAACCATTAACAAAACAAAAAGGCAACCTATTGAATGGGGGAGGATATTCATAAATGATAAATCCAATAAGGGGTTACTATCTAAAATATATAAGGAACTCATATAACTTAATACCAAAAAGAAAAAAAAAACATTAAAATTGGGCAGAGGACCTGAATAGACATTTCTCAAAGAGGACATACAGATGGCCCACAGAAACATGAAAAGTTGCACAACATCACGGGTCACAGAACAGCGTGCTGCATGTACCTATCACAGTCCCACCTCTTGGGTGCTGGCATCATGCCCCAATGCATAAACAAAGCAGTAATACACAAAAAGGGCATGCAGATATCATATTAACAAAGAAAAGACAGGAGCAAAAAGAGAAATGGATGTATTAAATGTCAACACTTACCTGCTACTTGGTAATTCCATATCCCTTTAAGGAATTTTCTCTACTGAGCTTAAAACACTGGTTTTGTTTAGCAACTGAGTTGACATTTTAAGAACTGTCTTTTTGGCCACAAAATGAAACTTCTATCATCCTTTGCAAAAAAATTTTTTTAAGTAGGAGATTTTTATCTCTAAATTCCTGCACTCTTCAATTCCTACCCATGCAATTTATCCATTATATCATCACAACTGTAATTTTTTTAGGAAAGGAAAGGATGTCTAAAAAATAACTACTGCTTCTTCTCCAAAAGAAAGAAAAAAAAAGGCAGCTTTTCCCCCTTAGAGTGATTAGAGTGATGCTGTCCCCAGTCATTCTTATGCCCTGAACATATTATTTTGAATGCAAAGTTACTAAGTTCCATTCTGTAGGGCAACATTTTTTATTTGACAGGCAAATCTTTCAGAGTTTCTAATATCATCTCCTTTCTCAAAAATCAAAATGTATGTCTATGGAGAAATTTATCTTTTTAGAAATACAATGCTATATTGAGGCTTTTGATTTTTAATTAAGATTGGGAACAATTTCTCCATTTTCTTCTTTGCCTTCTTACCACTGTATTAGTTCCTTTTCCTTTCTTTTTATTTCTCACTTGATTTTTCTCCTTTCTTATACCTAACTTATGCTTCTCATTTCTCCGTGGCCTACTATGATTTACACTAAAGTTTTCCTAACAGAGTCTCTAGCAGGAATGCATTCCATTGCACACAAAAAGCTTTTGCAAGGAAGGTAGAGAGGAAATAAAAGAATTTGAAGGAACAAATCTATTTTTCTGTCATTACGTGCCTGGAAGGAACCTGCCACCTAGAATAAAAGCTGTTTAGTTCTACACTGTAACTAATCATGCATGAGTTTAGACCAGAATTCCTATGTTCAAAGAAACCATATTATGCCATAGAGTAGAGCTGTCGTTCATTTTTAACAATTAAGATAAGGTTCAGGTAGCTGCAGTCCATTTGCCCGTTGTACACAATAGTTTTATATAAGCTAAGAAACCAAAGGCCATGAAGAATTAATTCAGAATGACCCAGCATTTGACATACAACCATAGGCTGTCCTGCAATGTAGTCTCTAACAAAGATGGGCATTCCTGAACCTGGGGTAATAGAATTGTCTACCTTTATACCAAGAAGGTTGCCAAAGCACCCAAATCTGCGTATGGTTTGTGCCCAGGCCAACGTCAAGGAATTCCTGCTGTAAGAGCCTAAATTTCTTATGAGGTTGTCTAAAATTGCATATATATATCAGAACATATGTTGGATCCATGTGTGCTAAGTGTGTCCATGACGGTACCAAGCTTGCTTTTCTTATTAAGGAGCAGAAAATCATCGTGAAAGTGTTGAAGTCACAAGCACAGAGTCAAAAAGCTAATTTTTTTTTTTAATGAAGCTGCTTTTTAAAAATATATACGTTTTCAGAGAGGGAGAGAGAGAGAAACATCAATGATCAAGAACCATCGATCAGTTGCCTCTTACATGCCCCCTACTGGGTACAGTGTCCACAACCCAGGCATGTGCCCTGACTGGGAATTGGGGCATGGGATGAAGCTCAACCAACTGGACCACACCGGCCAGGGCAAAATGAAGGTTTTTTTGAGTAATAAAAAGAATCAAAATGCTTTAATAAATGAAGAATTAATGGTGGCTGCATCCCATAGATGTTAGGCAAAAACAGGGAGAGCTTTAGGTTTTTGCTTAATATTCTGCATCTTCATCTCTAGGTAGTCTAACTGCACTCCCAAAAAATCGGATGCACTTTTATACCACTGTTTTTAAGCCCCATGAAAGACATAAGTTTAACAATAAACATTAAATAGAACATCCCGGGGGAAAACTTTTTTTGTTTCTCAAGGGGCAGGCAGAGCCAAGTTAATTGGATCTCTCACAATCAATCTGTAAAAGTGTAAAAAAGGATGTTAATATTTCTGTGGCTTATATGTCTTCAATAGGGAAGAAAGATGAACATATCCCCTGTTTCTTACACAGCTTTAAGCTGTGGTGGTCAAGGGTGAAGGAGAGGAACAGGGGTGGAGGGACATGAAAAGCAGTATGAAGGCTTTTTTCCAAGGGGTATTCTAAAGGTCATGGGATTTCTGGATTATTCAGAAAATAGGTGAAATTATTGCCTATCTCCTATCCCCATTTCTTAAAGACATACCTACTGTACAGAAGTAAATTTTCATTCCTCTAATGCAGCTGCGTAGGAGATTAGTTCTGCTATCCCACACAGAGTTCTTCTGAACTTCTCTAAACTCAAGTGAATTGTAATAAAGATAATTTCTGTATTCTATTACTTTGGAACTAAGAAATCAGGAGAATGTAGTCAAAAAGGGGGGAGAAGCAGATTATGTGCCTGTACGGCCTGTGTGTATTGGTGAGGCAGGAAAGGAAGGCTGCTGAACAGAACAGCCATGCTTGGGAATTACTTTTCTGGGTGAAGTTGCCAGATGCCTTCCATGTTGGTAAAAAAAAACTTATGCTAAAGAACAATTGTCTTTCTGATAAGTTGCATGGCCTGATTATCCAAAAATGGTTACCAATGACTAGGTATTCTTTCTATTTTACCATCAAGCCAGAATCCACTAGGGTTTTTGTTTCGTTTCATTTTGTTTTTCATCATTTTACCTTTTTGAAAATACAGTGCTTTATTAAGATTTATAATATTGGGTTCATAATCCTTTTACTAGACAGCTTTCTCTTCCTTCCCTAGTGTTTTCACAAAGAGTTCTAAAAACGGAACACACAAATCATATGGAGCTAATTATAGATCTAGGAAAACAAACAGGGCCATTCTTAGAGGCATACAGAATCAAAAAGATGTATCAGTTGAAATGTCGCATCTCCATATTTTAAAGTCAAACTATGCTGAATACTACTAATGACAAGTTAAGTAGAACACAGCAGGAGCATTTACAGTCCAACTATGCTATCAAATGAAAAAAGTAAACTATTTCCTTTATGTCATAAGATGCTGTTTCCAAATAGATGTGCACATTTTCCTGGTATATAACTATGCCTTCTAAACAATTTCTTTTCTGAAGCATGCTGCTGACAGTGACTGTTGATAGAAACTGTGTTTAAAAATTCTAAAGACACAGGTTAGTAGTATTTGAGTTATACTCTTGAAATAAAACTTAAAGACAAGACTGGATAAAAAAGGCTTTGGTACATTTATACGATGGAATACTACTGGGCTGTGAAAAAGAAAGAAATCTTACCCTTTGACACAGCAAAGGGTGACCTGGAGAGCATTATGTTAAGTAAATAAGCCAATCAGAGAAAGACAAGTACCATGTGAATTCACTGATGTATGGAATCAAATGAACAAAATGAACTAACAAGCGAAATAGAGAGAGACTCATACATAGAGAGCAGGCTGACAGCTGTTGGAAGTGGGGGGTGGGCTGGATTGGAGGTGGGGGTGTGGAGGGATTAAGCAAAAAAGAAAAGAAAGTGAAAGAACTCCTGGACACGGACAACAGTGTGGTGATTACCCGGGGGGTGGAGGAGGTGAAGGAGAGTAAAGGGGGGATAAATGGTGATGGGCAGAGACTTGACTTGGAGTGGTGAACACACAATAAAGTGTGCAGATGATGTCTTGTAGAATTGTGCACCTGAAACCTGTATAATTTTTTTAACCAGTGTCACCCCAATAAATTCCATATAAAAAAAGAAAAAAGACTACACACATTGCAAAAGATAAGGAACTCATAATGGAAGAATTAAGCAGCCAAATGCAGATATAAATATTTCTTTATCTGTTCTTCCATACAGGCAATTAGAATATGGCTAAATGTGAAATACAGTTTTTACGGAGTTGTCAAAGGTCAAGGGATCCCTGAGGCATGTGGCTTTGTTCTCAACTAGCAATATAGAATAAAAACACTTCCCAGACTCTTATAAGAAAGTTCAATCTTGAACTCATCACAACTTGGCACAAATTAAAAGCTGGTTTCATAGACATGCCCATTGTACAGAGCTAAATTGTATGGAGTCCTACTTTTTCTTTAGCCTTTGTGACATCTATCCCTGAATTAGGTTAGACCACTAGACATAACCTGAACCTTATCCTGCTGACCAACTGCAGGACTTTTCAGTGCACGCATTTATCTAATCTGTCAACGTCAATTATCAGGAGAAGATTGTAAGTTTGATGAGGGCAGGGGCTATATCTCTTGCTCATTACCATTTTTCCTCTATTGCAGTGCCAGGTGATTCCTAGGAGACACTCAACAGATGACGAATGAATGAACAACCTTAGACTTGCTTTCACTGACTTGCTTTACCCAGATGCTGTATAGCATAGAACTAGTTTTCATTCTACTAAGTGTATAAACACCATAGGCTATAGCTAAAGAACATATTTCCCTGAATTACACAATGTTCTATCTAGGAAGACCCAGGAGATAAATTTCCTCAAAGCCTGTGTACCTGGAATAGCTGTACATCTTCTAAAGAATCAGTTTATTCTCTTGAGCCGCATCTTGGAATTAATGGTTTCCATATTTGTGTTGGTTGTTAGAGAGCTAAGGGTGCACATGGAGTCCATGACTAGCCAGTATGAGGGTTTCACAGTCGGCATTTGGTCCCACAATTACACTCCATGCTCTACCCTTCCCTCCTCTGGCTTCCCTTGGCTTCACTTCCCTCACCTAATTGTAAATGTATGTTATGCATCTTTGTAAGCCACCTTAATTTGTTTTTAAATCAAAGTGGAACATAAATAAATTGATTTTTTCCCTTCATGTAGAAGTTATTATCTTCGCTGAAGAAGAGAAGGGGCAAAGGAAGAAAAAATATAGACTTTGGCAATGTATAGCTGATTTTAAGAGACCTTGGGGATACCTTGTGAAGAGAAGATACTATTTCTATCCCACATTGTATGGTTTGAGTTTTATGTACAGCACAGGGCAATTGCACAATGCCAACCCTTTTTATTATGTTACATCCATTATGTTAATGCTATAAAATATTTAAAAATAAAAAACAAAGGAAAGTAACTGGACCAGAAAAAGTTTAGCTTTTCCCTCTGGTCAGAACATTAGGAATGAGGAAAACTGATGAAACTGTAAACATATATGGGAAACATAGGTACCAAGTAGATAGAATGACCTTTGCTATTGAATTATGTTTTGAGACACAGGACTCCTCCTCCTCCCCTTCTTTTCTCTTTCACAGGGTAAATTGTCAATTTTTCATGAGATGTAGTTCTCAAGAGATAGAGAAATAGACCAATGCTAGATAAGAGAAAATAATCACATTTTTTCTCAAAATACTTGAGTTGAAAGTTTATTGAGAAATGCAGTTGTACTGTATCATAATCTGACAAAATTATAACAGTTGAATATTTCTAATATTCATAGAAATATAGAATATTTCTATGTTTTCTATTACTATGCCTACATCTACATACCAAGT